>NC_081559.1:12854253-12978761 GCF_022355385.1 Mustela nigripes | reverse complement strand
TGGCTTGGCTTTTCTGTAGGCCTCCCTGCATCATTACCGTCGACTTCTTGAAACTCCTTTCTTCATGCTTTAGCAGAACCTGTAGCCTCAGAACTTCTACTCTGTCCACCCCTCTTTTATCTTACATTATCATTTTTGCAGCAATTGGCAGTAGGGTTCTTAGTTACGCTTTCCTTTAAGCCTCTAGCTCTGAATACATAGAGACTTTGCCCTCATTGGAACTGTTGTCATCACACATACTATGTCCTTACTGTGCATAATAGGCAAATGCATTCAGTAAATATCTGTTGGGCTTTCACTGTGTGCCAGGCCCTGTCTTCATTTTTTAAAGACCCTATTGATTTTTTAATTTCCCCAAGTCATAAGTTTAAAGACTAGGTTGTTTGATTCTAATCGGGTGATGAATAAATCTCACTTGAAAACAAATACATTCTTGCATTTATAACTCTGGTGGCTGCCCATTTGACCAACATATATTAAACACCTCCAGTGTGTCGGGCCCTTATTTGTGATATCTGGGCATTAAAATAAATCTTGATGCTTTCCAGGACATTGTTTTTGAGTTTAGGGAAACTGAAGAATTTCTAAACTACCACTTAATTTTGTTTGTACTCAAAAGATGTGTTTGGTGTTCTAATAGAGAGATCGTGATCTGGAGCTAGCTGCTCGAATTGGACAAGCTCTCTTAAAACGGAACCATGTCTTGTCTGAGCAGAATGAAGCTCTGGAGGAGCAGCTGGGACAAGCCTTTGATCAAGTAAGTCTTTGATCAAGTATTTGTAGCATGAAATAATTACTTCTTGGGCAATGAAGAAATTTAGTTTTCTGGGTGCCCCTGAAGTGGTAACAGTAGGTAGGTAAATAACACCACTGCACCTTGTCTTTGTTGGCGGCCATTGAACTAACCAGTAGAGAAATGAAGTGTTACTGTGCAGAGGTGAGCTCGTGGGACTCGACCTTAGTCAAGGTAAAAGCCTATGTTCAGTACCTACCAAACATGAGGCACCCTGCTTAGATTCTAATACTGTTTCCTCCTCCCTTTATGTAGACTTTCTGTGTGATCTTACCTTAAATTTATTTTTTAAAATAACCCTGAATAATAGATACCCAAATGAGGTATCTTTATTCAAAAATCCAAACAAAAGGAAAAGGTGAAGAAATTTATTTCATGTAATAAATATTCTTTCGTGAGAACTGATTTATTATTAACTTGGAGGGTTACATTTAAAATTTCCTGTAATTTGTTATTTTCTGGTTTCATTTATATTTTATAAATGCATTATATTTAATAACATTTGAACCTTTAAGTTGAAAATATTTATTTTCTAAAACTAAAGTTAGGAAGTCATGATGCAGAGTTATACTTAAAAGCATAAATGAGACTTTGAAGGAAGGGTCTATTGTGACCTTTGAAGGGTTTTTAGTTTTGTTTTGTTTTTAAGTGTCAATGTATCATCTTATGTGAAATTTTCTTCCTACATTCTTATTATATTGAATATAAAAATTGGCTTCTCATCTAGCACAGAAGAAGCTATATTGGTTGAGTTAATGCTCTAACATTGTATCTTAGAAAGTATCTGAAGTTTGTTATTCTCTTTTTAACACTTTAGTCAGTAAAATCTAGCAACTGATTTTATGGATTTTATTTTGTGGTAAGAAACAGTTGCTCCATGAAATAAAAGCAGAGTTACATGGAAACATCTTATAGATCAAACCCTTTGATGTGCAGGTTAATCAACTGCAACATGAGCTGTCCAAGAAAGATGAATTACTTCGAATTGTCTCTATTGCTTCTGAAGAGAGTGAAACCGATTCCAGCTGTTCTACACCCCTCCGGTTCAATGAGTCCTTCAGCTTATCCCAAGGTTTGCTGCAGTTGGACATGCTGCAAGAAAAACTCAAGGAACTGGAAGAGGAGAATATGGCTCTTCGATCCAAGGTACGTACCCACTTTCCCACTAATTCCCACTTTCCTTTACCTTTAGATTTAGGTCCATGTAGTGCTGAGGTAAAATATGGCAGAACTAAGGATTTGCTATTGATATTCCAATTAGGGGGTGACAGCCAAAGCGTGTGTATTTGCCTTTCATTGATACTTAGATCCCATTCATTGACGAGTAGATAATAGTAAGCTGATAGATGAAATAGAGAAAGCTACAGCATGGTATATATGTCTTATGGAGTTTACACAAAATAACTAAATAATTACAACTGTGATAAGAACTAGGTTGGAAAATTACAGGGTTTCCTGAACTTGTATAACGGGGGGAAAATCAAAGTCCTACTTAATAAGTAAGTGACTTTTTCATGGAGGCTAGGGATTAGTGAGCCTGAAAAGTATGGAAAAGGGGAGCACCAGGGGGGAATGAGTAGTCATGTGCAAAGGCCCTGAGAGGAATAAGGGGAAGGTATTTGTCATATCCTGTCCCATAACTTTATTTTAGATAAAGCTTTTTGGATTTTGTCTTTCATTCAAATGAGAATTAAAGGTTTTTAAAGTTAATACTCTAAAGTCATTGGAAGATATTATCCAGACTGATTTTTTTTTTTTTTTCTTGAAGGCTTGTCACATAAAGACAGAAACTATTACCTATGAAGAGAAGGAACAACAGCTTGTCAATGACTGTGTTAAAGAACTTCGTATGTATTAACACATTTTATTTCATAGTTTTGGGGCAGTTCTTTGGTGGTATCTCACCAACTCAGAAATTAAATCATTGGTTTCAGTAGAGGCATCTCAAGAAATAATTTTTTAAAAGTTACTGAAAATCTTGGAATATCACATTGAGCCCACAACTCTAAACAAAACATCGTATGTACTTTTAAGAAATATCTTTATTTCAAATTGCCGTCATCATTAAAGAAGGACCTAGATTTCTATCAGTTATAGCACATTAGAGTGAAAGGAACTGAAGCTTTTATTTCATCAATGAGGAAATAGTCCTATAGACGATACAAAGACTATGGTTTGCCAAAGTTAGAAAACTGGTAAGTGGCAGAGCCAGGGTTTAAATGATGGCATAAAACTTGACATTTAATGAGTATTTAAGTGCCAGCTATATGTTTATAACAATGTATTTTGGTTTGATATTGTTGATTAAAAATAATTTGTAAAAATAAATCAGCTAGAAAAAGGCTTTACTAGAGAACGATACCTAATTTCTCTATAAATATATTACCTTTTATGTTGAAAGAGAAGATATGAAACATCACGCCTGTTCATCTGGGCCGTGGGCGTCAGAATGGGATAGCTTAGAATGACAGTGTTAGAGAACCAGAAAAATGTCAATTGAATCTTCTCCATCAGAGCTCCATCATGCAACCTTTTTGCTCTAAAAAACCAAAGAGGAAATGACTTGCCCACCAGCTTAGGTACCAGTTTCCTGCCTCCTTTGAAATGTTAGAGACCTTCTGTCAATTTTTAAATAGTTTTCTATAACACTGAGAAATAGTTTTGCCACTTGCGTTTGATGTCCGAGTTTTTACAAGCAAAATTTCCTGCTTCCGTGGAATTCTAAAGGTTCTATTTTACGTGCATGTATGCTAGGCTCCAGGGATTGCTTCCGAGGCTTTGCTTGGTTTGAGAGCAATCCTGGAAAGTCTGTCTTGTACAGAAGCATCTCCATAGCTTTAACAGATTGTGACTGATTCGTTTGGAAATGTTCCTTGTTCTATTTGTTAAGTTTAATTTTTGTTGCTTGTGGGAAATTATTGATGTCCCTGAAGAGTTCTCAGATACACATATGAGGTGATGTCGTGGTACTTCAAAACGTATAGAACCCACGTGTTTTCAGCCTTCCGACAAAGACTGCGACCCAAACCGGGAACTTGCTTGCTTTTACACGTCCTCTCTCTTAGCTTCATCGTCGCCCATCCGGCCCTCCGCACTCGCCTGTTTCAGAAGACCCTTTATCTTCTTCTACTCAATTATCTGGGTTTATTTCTTAAATTTATGTTACAAGTCTATTTGTAATATACTCCAGTGCTTTTTACAAAATAGGATTTCGCCTACAGGACATCGTTTGCCAACCCTTACCCTCCATTTATATTGATTTTTGCATTTCTCTTTTGTTGCCGAGGTGAGACAAATGCTCAGATGTCCAGAATGACTGAAGAATTATCTGGGAAGAGTGATGAACTCATTCGGTACCAGGAAGAGATCTCCTCTCTCTTGTCTCAAATTGTGGATCTTCAACACAAAGTTAAAGAAGTACGTTCATTCATTCATTCAACAGATGTTTGTTCGGCACTGGCCTCATACCGTGCCCTCTGCTAAGTGCTAGATACATTAAGCAAAGTCAGTGTGCTCCCTACCCCTTTACAGTGCTGTAGTCCGACTGCTGGTGTAGGCTTTCTCATCACGAAATGTATGAATAACTTCTTCTAAGTTACTATTTCTCTCTCTCAAGTGGGGTTATATTTTCCTTAGAAAACTATGATATGAATTAGTGACTCATGCTTATTGACCTCTGAACATCTTAATTAAGATTTTATATTCTGCCCATTTATTGCTTTTATTTGGATTTTGAAAGGTTAGCTTTTTATAGGCCTCTAGACCTTACCGCTGAGATTTACTCTTAAGATGTCTTTAAAAAAGGTAGAGTAGCCCATATGTTATATGGGAAGGCTCATTTTTCTCTTTTAATATGTTATTAGCATGTGATTGAGAAGGAGGAACTGAGACTTCACCTACAAGCTTCCAAAGATGCCCAAAGACAGCTGACAATGGAGGTAAGCAGCTCTTCCTTTGTTTTGTGCAATTTGGGGGTGGGGGGCTGGGGGGGATAGTTTCTTTCATCTTAATGACCAAGAATGATTAAAGGTGATTACCAGATTTTAAATAACAATGAAAGAATAAGATTAAATTTTGAGATCTAAGAAGTAAAGCAGTTTAAAGGTTCTGTCCCTAAAATTAATAACGACATCTTTCCTGATTAATAGAGAAAATCTTGTCTTTTGTAAGATTCTTTAGGCATATGTGACCCTTTTACTAATCTACCTTAATCCAACAGTTTTTTAAATAATTTCTTATGATGAGTGTTTTTGCAGATATGTCAGGAGAAACACCAAAACTCTTTTACTTTTTATCTATATAAAAATTCTGTGTATTAGATATAATTTGATGGTTCCCTTGGATACACTAAGAATCACCTGGCAAAATTAGTTATAAATGAGATTCCCAGGCACAGCCGCCAAAAGCTTCCAATAGAGTAGTTTCATAGTAAAGGTCTAGAATCTGCATGATCCAGTCCACATACCACACTCGAAGAAATTTTTGAAGTTAAAATGTACTCTGAAAAGGGCAGCTGGGTGGCTCAGTCACCTGAGTGTCTGCTTTTGGCTCTGGTCATGATCCCAGGGTCCTGAGATCCAGCCCCACATTGGGATCCCTACTCGGTGGAGAGTCTGCTTCTCTCTTTCCCTCTGCCCCTCCCCACTGCTTGTGCTCTCTCTCATTCTCTCTCTCTCTCTCAAATAAATAAATAAAATAAAATCTTTAAAAATATATGTAAAATTCTGAAAGTTATATACTCTTTTACCATGCTCATGTACCTAGCTATATAAAGAAGATTCTGAAACAAGGGAGGAGAAACTACTTGTTTGGGATGACTAGATCTTGTCATTTCGGAGTGTCATTTCAGAGCGACATATAAAAATATGCACATCTAACATTATGCTAAACCTAACTTGACCCATAGCTATTATTCCTCTGTAAGCTTGTGTGTGTGTGTGTGTGTGTGTGTGTACACAAACTGCTTAGTTTGTTTTAGGGCTTTTCAACAGAAATATAATTTCTGTTGAAATTATATTCATGAAGTTATCTAGCCCTCTGGATAAAATTAATCCCAGTGGGGTTTATTTTCCCCATTGTCATGTTGAGAATATAATGAAGTACACCAATTACCATCCTTTTTTTCAGCTGCACGAGTTACAGGACAGGAACATGGAGTGTCTGGGAATGTTACATGAATCCCAAGAGGAAATAAAGGAACTTCGAAGTAGATCCGGCCCTGCTGCTCATCTCTACTTCTCACAGTCATATGGAGCTTTTTCTGGGGTGAGTTTTCTGGGGTATATGTTCCTTGCTTAAGGAAGCTTGCTTAAGTTTAGATTGTTCTGAGAGTGATGTGGTTTCTGGTGTTATAAAGTATCTTGAGAAGAAATAACATGGTTTATCTTTGTTTCTGGAATTCATTTATTGATTTAGGCCTTGATTTACATATTTACATCTACCTTAATACTCTTATTTATTGCAACCTTTCTTCTAACAGACCATCCAGTTTATTGTAATGTATAAGATATACCCTAAGGCAACTAGGTTTAGGTCTGTGTACCAAAGAGCTACTTAAACTTGGGTCATCCTTACCCTAGGCCCACTGATTCAAATAGAACTCTGAACATCTAAAACCTCTTTCCACAGATCTTGAGTTTCTTAGTATATTTAACTCCAGTTAGAGTGTAAGCACCATCAGAGCAGGATTCATGTTTATTTAATTCATCACTATATAGTATTTTTTGAATTAAAGAAATTAATGAGGGCACCTGGGTAGCTCAGTGGGTTAAGCCGCTGCCTTTGGCTTAGGTCATGATCTCAGGGTCCTGAAATCGAGTCCCGCATCGGGCTCTCTGCTCAGCAGGGAGCCTGCTTCCTCCTCTCTCTCTCTGCCTGCCTCTATGCCTACTTGTGATCTCTCTCTGTCAAATAAATAAATAAAATCTAAACAAAAAAAAGAAATTAATGAAAACTTGTGAGTTTATGCCAAAATCTGTTCAAAGAATTATTTTAACAATCTAGTTCATAAATACTTATAAGCAATACTGTAAAATTTTCTAAAAGACAAACTATATAGTAGGTTTTTTGAAAGATATAGGAGCAGGATTTTTGTTTTTTAGCTTTTTATTTTGAAATAATTTTAAACTTAGACTGATACTGCAACAATAGTACAAAAATATATCCTCTTATATATCCTTTACCTAGGTTCCTCAGTTTTTAACATTTTACTACATTTGCCATATCATTCTCTTATTTTTTTTTTCTGGGCCATTTCACATAAGTTACAGATAGACCCTATTAACTCCTAATTCTTCAGTGTGTATTTACTAAGAATTAGGACACTCTCTTACATAACCATACAACTGTCAAAGTCAGGAAATTGTCACTGATACTATCATCTCCTCCATGGAGCCCATTTAAATTTTGCCAGTGGTCCCAACAATGTCCTTTGAAGGATATGTTGCATTTAGTTGTTTCAACTGGGAACACTTGTTCTGTCTTTGCTTGCCTTTCGTGACCTTTATAGAATGTCCTCAGTTTGAGTTTATCTGATGTTTCCTCATGATTAGATTCAAGCATTGTATTTTGGCAGAAATACTGCCATGTTCTTCTCAGTACACTGTAATAGGAGGCTCACATTGTCTGTTTATCCCATTACTGATGATGTTAATTAATTTTGATCACTAGGACAATGTTAGCATCTGCCAACTTTTCCCACTCTAAAATTAATCAATGCTAATTGATAGTTAATTAAATTAATTTTACTAATTAACTTTACAATGATGAAAATTGACAGATGCTACTCTAGCCAGGTGGTCAAAGTTACTCTTTTATGGGAAGATACTATACTTTGAGACTATTTAAATATCCTGTTTTTCTCAGCAAACATTTATCCACTAGTTTTAACACTCAGTCATGGTTTATATCTAACTCAGTTATTACTATGATGATTGCCAAATGGTGATTTTCCAATTCCATCATTCTTTTGACATTAATCGACATTCTTTTTTTTTTTTTTTTTTTAAGATTTTATTTATTTGACAGAGAGAAATCACAAGTAGATGGAGAGGCAGGCAGAGAGAGAGGGAAGCAGGCTCTCCGCTGAGCAGAGAGCCCTATGTGGGACTCGATCCCAGGACTCTGAGATCATGACCTGAGCCGAAGGCAGCGGCTTAACCCACTGAGCCACCCAGGCGCCCTTAATCGACATTCTTTTGTCAGAGCCTTTCTGTGTCATTTATTTATTTATTTATTTATTTATTTATTTATTTATTTGTTGGTGTTGGGGGTTGCATAGAGAAAAGCTTAAGCAGACTCTACCATCCATCATGGAGCCTGACACAGGGCTTGATCTCACAACCCTGAGATCATGGCCTGAGCCAAAATCAAGAGTCAGACGCTCAACCGACTGAGCTACCAAGGCCCCCATTTCTGCCTCATTTATTTATTCATTTGTTCATTTAGTTATGTCCATGTGGACTCTTGGATTCCTATTTTAGTTAGTAGATTATAATCTGTTATTACTGTTTTTTTATTTTGATACTTGTTATTCAAATTATTCCAGATATGGAGCAAATTGTTCCCATGTGGCCAGGGATATCCTTTAAAACTTATCGTATCTTTTCTTGTACCAGTCCTGGAATCAGCCATTTCTCCAGGGAGGTCTGGTTAGTTTTAATGAGAAATGATACTTAGAATTCAAGATCTGGTCCTATGTATCCATTGCCACTAGAGTGTTATTAGGTCTAGGCCCGCTCAGCAGATAGAGCTAGGAAATATATGTGCATTCATACATATATACCCACTCAAACACATCAATATCTATGTCTCCATCCATATTTATGTTCTTCTATCTCTGTATATTTAAAAGCACGAGTTCACACCAGTGTCTCCAGTTCTAGCCCTTGTCAGCTCAGCTTCACTGAGCATGGCACCCATACTAGCTGAATCCTCATCTCTGACCAGGGAAAGGGGGAACTTGCTTATTTTTCCTTGGATGTTTTTTCTACATTTTAAAGCTAGGAAAGTTAGAAATTAAAAGAAGCAAAAAGAAGTTATGAAGTACCATCAAATCCTAAGTTCCAAAGAATCATTATTGGCATTTTGGTTTATAGCTTTTCAGACCTTTTGTTTTTTTGTGTCTCCCTATGTAATATTTTCTATTTATCATGTTGGTTTTTTCCACTGTTCTCCTAAAAATACATCATGAAAAAGAAGTTGGTTCTTGTTAAAAGTTACTCTTGTAAAAAGTAATATCCAAAATATCTCTTTTTTCCTTGCATTTTGGCCTGTGACTATTTTCTTGTGTTTTCTTTTATTCTAACACCAGATGTATTGGATTCTGGAGTCTCTAATAATTAATTTAAGGAGAATTCATTTCTCCTAACAGGCTTCTTACATAATCATTATAGGAATCTCAAACTCTTTTTCTTAGGAATCTTTGGCAGCTGAGATTGAAGGGACCATGCGTAAAAAGTTGAGTCTGGATGAGGAATCTTCTCTCTTTAAACAAAAGTAAGTGCAGATTACATGCATTATTCCCCAAGCATTGGGATGCAATTAAAAAGAAGCCACAGTCCTAAGTGATAGGTATTTTGAGATTCGGTTGTGAATCTGCTTAGTATTCAAGGTTTCTTTCATAATGCTCACATCTGTAAGAGCACTCTCTTGTCCTGAAGTTTACTTTCTAATAATTTCTCCTAAAGTTTAGAGGCTAGTCAAGGTGGCTTCATTTTTAATGAGTTGCATATACAGGTCTCTTCTAAAGCACCCCAGTGACGGGCAGTGGCAATAATGAACGCTTCTCTTTTGACAGAGCCCAACAGAAACGGGTATTTGACACTGTCAAGGTTGCCAATGACACCCGGGGCCGCTCCGTCCCATTTCCAGCTCTGCTCCCCATTCCAGGCTCCAACCGTTCAAGTGTCATCATGACAGCAAAGCCTTTTGAGTCCGGTTTACAACAAACAGAGGAAAAAACCCTCCTGAATCAGGGGAGCAACTCAGAAGAGGTTTCAGAGTAAGAAACATAGATCATGGCAGTGATTCTGTAATTTTTATAGCATTGACATACCAGATTCACATACTTACATTCCAGCATTGTTCTGTGCTATTCTAAGGAGGTTCTAGAACTGTCCGTTTTTCATTCAGTAATGATGTCCTATGGCATTATTTGTAGGACAGGTCATTGACTTCATAAAAGTTTTTAGAGTGAAAAGGCTGCATTTAATTAAGTACATTCAATATGGAACTTGCATTGAACTATAAAATTCTTTACTACTTTTTTCTTTAGTGTGGCATAGTGTGAGTCTAAATCTTCATGTTCTGAGTCAGATTTGTTTGAATCTTTAGGTCATTGGCAGTCACGCATAGCATCAGATGACACTGATGACCCATTCTCATTATCTCAAGTGTTTTGGTGCCTTTAGGGTAAATCAAAAGCTTGAGTAACGATTGAGGAAAACTAGGTCGCTCTTAACTTCCTCTTTGTTTAAGCTTAGATTTTTTCCCAGTTTTCATTAATTCGTCTTACTGAATTACGTACATGTAACTAGAGTTAAACAGGATCACTGGAAAGTCAGCAGAAGACTTTTGAAAGGTAGATGTTTGGCATCTGAGAGAAATCTTCCCTAATGCAGAAATTGATCCTAGAACATACCAAATACATATGAAGTACTAGCTGTTATCAGTAGTACATGGGGTAGAGTTCTTAGCATTAGTGAACACTTAATTGTAGACTAGGAGCTAAATATTAGTTAATCCTGGCAACAGTCACCTTGTAGTATAGGTACTATATCTTTTCAATGTATAGTTTGAGGGAAGTCATTTTGTAGCTTGCCCATTATCACTTCACAGAAGGGTATTGGTCACACTTCTGTAAACTACAGGTTTGGTCCATGGGTGCAATTTGTTTGGTTCAAAAATAAAAATAGCTTGTGTTGCAAAAAAAAAAAGAAGAAACAGAGAAAATGACCCATCACCCTGGATTTTTCTTTTTGTCTTTCAGTTTGTACCTACAGTAGCTTTAAGTGTCAATGTCAATACTGTGTCATTGTACACAATTACCTTAGGAGATCAGCGAACAGTTCTTTTTGAATTCATGTCTAGTAGCCAGGAGCTCCTGCAGCTTGGCTTGGTACTTTTTCTTTTGATATCAATTGTAAGAAACCTCTAATTTCAAAAATATTAAAAAGTGAGCAAATGTGTTCACAGAACTATGAAAGTGTAGTATTTACAAATCTTAGGTTTTTTTTTTTTTTAATGTTCTGCAATATTCATAGAGGATGGCATATCATAGTTTACTGGGTAGAATTTTTTTCTCTCTTAGTAGTACATAAAATAAAGTAATAGTACCTCTTAGAATCAGTGGTATTGTAGATTCACTGCAATATATAGTTTACTTTTCCGGCTGCCTAAACTAAATTTATAGATAGTCATAGCTGTAGTTTCATAAATTAAGTGGCTATACTTATCATGGTGATCACTGAGGAATGTTTACAATTCTCAGATCAGTACATTATACACCTGAAACTAATGTAACATTGTGTGTTAATTATACTTCAATATAAAAATTAAATGAAATAGAAAACTTAGTAAACATAAAGTAAGTATATATTTGCTTGTCAGAAGTTGCTTGAAATGATTTGTAAAAAATTATGTATCGTGTTAGTGATTTTGGTTTGTTATTATTTCTGTATTCTTAAGCTCCAAGAAAAAAACACTATGGCTTTAAGATCAGTCTCTTGAACATTCACCATTTTAGAAAAGAGATGTCTAGGTTGTGCTTATCACCCTTACAGATCTAGTCAGTGAATGATTTTCCCATAGGAACATACAGAAGGTGGGTCAACCAGGACCATCTGGAGATACTGATTTGGCTACAGCACTGCATCGCCTTAGTCTGCGGCGACAGAACTACTTAAGCGAGAAGCAGTTCTTTGCTGAGGAATGGGAGCGGAAGATCCAGGTTCTGGCAGACCAGAAAGAAGCGGCTAGTGGCTGTGGTACCCCCACGGAGAGCCTTGCCTCTCTCTGCACTGACCAGTCGGAGATCACAGACCTCAGCAGTGCCAGTTGCCTTCGAGGTTTTATGCCTGAAAAACTACAAATTGTCAAGCCCCTTGAAGGTAATAAATCAGTAGGGGCCATTCTTTTTTTTTTCTTCTTCTTTTTAATTTATTTGACAGAGAGAGAGAGAGAGAGACATCACAAGTAGGCAGAGAGGCAGGCAGAGGGAGAGGGGGAAGCAGGCTCCCCGCAGAGCAGAGAGCCCGATGTGGGACTGGATCCCAAGACCCTGAGATCAGGACCTGAGCCGAAGGCAGAGGCTTAACCCACTGAGCCACCCAGGCGCCCCAGTAAGGGCCATTCTTAAGCCACGTTGCTTATTAGCCTTTCCCTTTCCTGGAATTGAACTTGTAATTATAAGAAGACTATGTGCAGGAGATACCTTTATTACCCCTAAACCTCATTTGTGTGGTTTAAGTCCATTAGGGTACTTTGTGGAAAAAGAATGAAGAGATCTGCTTTCTCCAAGTCATCAGCCATCAGTGTTTTTTTAACATAAATGTGAGGAAGGAGGAGCATCCTTTCCTGTCCTTACCTGAGATACATCATTGATACAGTTTTCATGGTAAAAGAAATGGGATATGATAAATAAATAAAAATAATATAGATGTAAGACTTCATCTCTACCTTCCTTTTCAAAAAAGAGTTCTTTACCCAGAAGTGTCATTTACTTCAAGACATGTAGGTCTTGGTTGGTTTGGTGTTTTGTTTTGGTTTTTTGGCCAGTTTTGATCATTTCCTTTCAGTTCCTTTTCCCTTCTAAGACAGAACTTGAATTCAAAATAAATTTGTTTTAAGGAACCCTGATTACCTTCAAATGATTCTGTTATGATCATAAAGGAATCTGCCTTAGACGAATTTGAGTAGGTAATCGCTGAAGACCCTTCAGACTCAAGGGTTCTGTAAGTTAGTTTCACTCACTAATGATCAGGGCAGATACTTGTCAGAGCTGCCCACTGCAGGGTGAAATGTGTGTAGTGACATAATTGGACGGTGTGGGTGCAGGTGCTTGGCCTTTCGCCAGGTTTCTCAGACAGGAACCACGGGGATATATCCTTTTAGCATCTCCTTCACTTCCGTACTGTCCCTGGAGAGCCTGGGGAGAGGAGAGTCATGGGCAGGGTGGGGAAGAATACAAAAAAAAAAAAAAAACACTGAAATTCAGGTGTCTTTCAATCTCGAAGCCTGGCTTTTGACTTCGAAGTTCATAAGCACAGGTTTCAAGCCAAGGAAGTATTGATTTTTGTCACCTGGGACAATCCAACCCCACCTCCAGGGGACCTGTCTTCCTTCTCCTCACTGCTTCAGCATCCTAGTTCCCACTAAGGCTGTTGTCTTGGCTCTTTCACCCCTGCTTTTTTTTGAAACAGAAAGATTATTATCCATACCTTCAGCATCTTGTCACGGAGAACTTCATATAAATTTTACTGAAATATTAAGACTAAATAAGTCATTTTATTATTATCCTTACTTTTTGGCACATACGATTTTAGCCTCTGTTTCGAGATTGAATATTTGTGGGAAATTTAAAACGTGCCTTATAAGGTTTTGTTGTTGTTGTTGTTTGTTTTTTGGTTTTGGTCTTGCACATTCAGGGTCACAAACTTTGCACCACTGGCAGCAGCTCGCCCAACCAAATTTAGGAACCATTCTTGACCCACGACCAGGAGTCATCACTAAAGGTTTTACGCAGTTGCCCAAGGATGCCGTCTATCACCTCTCGGATTTAGAAGAGGATGAAGAGGAAGGTATCACTTTCCAAGTGGAACAGAAACCTTCAGCATCCACGCCAGTACCAGGAATCTTCCTTCCAGCCATCACTTCAGCTGGTGGTCCAGTGACAGGTAAGAACCGTGCTCCGTGGGGCGTGGTCCGGGAATTCTGCATTCTGACCTCCAGGAGGGCCACTGGACCACTTCTACTTAATTAACCAATTATTAATGATTAATTATAAGTTAATTAATAATGGTTGATTAATTAATAACTAATGAGAACTAACTGGAATGCACTCATTCTTTAAAGAGAAGAAAGATCTGTAGCATCAGCAGCCTTTCTCATCCCACCTCTTAGCCAGCCTGAGTCAGAGAAAGATCAGTTCAGTCAGTGGTTCCTAAGCCCTTTGGGCCAGGATCTCTTTATACCCTTAAAAATCATTGAGAATTCTAGACAGCTTGTCTTTGTGGGTTGTATCTATTGATATTTACCATACTGGGAATCAAAACTGAGGAAGAACCAAAATATTTATTAACTGATTTAAAAATAATAATTACATGTTAACATAAATAATGTGTTTTATGAAAAATAGCTGTTTTCTTTGAGAAGAATGGTTTTGTTTTATAGTTTTGCAAGTCACTGATTTATAGCTTAAAAGAAGATGGCTAGATTTTCGTACAGCTTCTGCATTAAGTTTGTTGTCATTTGTTGCTTCACTTAAAGAGTGTGAAGGAAATGCAGACTCACTCAGATCTGTAGTTGTAAAAGGACAGAGTATTTTAATAGCCTCCTCAGGTATTTGTGGATAATTCTTTGATATTACACCAAAACTTGGTAGGTGGTAGTTTCTTTAAGCTTTATAGCAATGTGGAATCCAAAAACCTACCAGTGAACTTTTCATACTTAGTTACAAAATCTGTGGGTCTGTCCTACACTCCGAATGTCTCTTTTACCCATGCATGATTTTATAATATCATGCACTTGTCATTTGGAAAATACTGGTTCACTGAGTTATGCAGATCTTCCAAATCTTAATGTATTTCATTATATAATATATTAAAATTATATTAATATCACCACATAGCTCATCAGATAAATCTTTTTAGTATTAGGAAGCTTTAAAGCTCTCAACGGTGGATAGGGGTGCTCCAGAACTCCACTTGAAAGATGAAATTTTGTCACTGACAGCAAATCCTGTAAGCTATTTTTGTTGAAAAGATAGGCTCACTACCTTCATTTCCAAAATTTCTGCCAGACAGTCAAGTCTGAATAACCATAGTTTGTTAGCTGTTCTTTCAAGTAAAACTGGTGTTGGAAGAGAAAATTTCAACTCCATTGCCCATGTGCGTTTCCTTTAGATAACCATTGTTATCTTGGTATGCAGCGGAGTGCTTAATGCTCACTTCCCCTTTAATCACACAATATTATGATGCAGGGTCAAGATTTAGTAAGTCCTTCATCCGGGACATCCTTATGTGAGTCTGACTTTTTTTTTTTTTTTTCAACTGTTGTGGGTGGGCAGCCGCGCAGGATATTAGCAGAGCTCGCTATAGCTTGGTGCCATTGCCTTGATTGGTGCTAAGGAGGGAGCAGTTTCTCTCAGCATTGCTTCTGCACTAACAGTGCAATGCCAGCCCAGTCAAAACGGCAGATAACATCTCAGCATCGCTGTGAAGGTTTTGACCTATGACCTGTGGATTCCCACAGGGTCTGCAGACCACACTTTGAGAACTGTTAGAAGTAGAGGGTTTGGCTAGAAAGACTGAATGACTAGATCTTGTTGGGGATAGCGTGGGGGGAGGGGAGATTAATGTATTTTTTTCAGAATATGTTTTTCTCTTATTTCTAACCTATTTTTAATCCTTTTGAATTACAGTTTTAAAGTATTGAAGGATTCAGCTATATACTAGCCAGCTGATACTAATACAGTATTTATGTATATTTCATTTCCAAATTTGGTGATTTTTGTACAAAAGACCCTTGACTAATGCTTAGTTAATAAATAATGATGAAAGTTTTACATCATTAACCTAGTCTTTCAATTTTGTTTGATTCCATTAAAATCTCTACTTCAGTTGCAACCTCAAACCCAGGCAAGTGTCTGTCAGGCACAAACTCGACCTTCACCTTCACCACCTGTAGGATACTGCATCCCTCTGATATTACTCAGGTTACCCCCAGGTAAGGGGTCTGGGCAATTTGAGGCCTAAAACTTATTTCCTTAATATGTGTTCGTGAATTGATTTCAAAAATTACTTTCATTTTAACTCCCAGAATTTTAATTCAAGTTCTGCAATCATTTGTCTTTAGGATATTTTCGCACTGTATCTTCTCCTTTGATCATTGTAACTCTTTGAAGTTGGCAGGGCAAATGAGAATGTGTTGTGTAAGTGAAAAATGGAGGCCTAGATAGGTTAGGTGACTGGTCCAAAGGCAGAGGTACCAAATGACCCAGCTGCACCTGAACCCAGAGGAAGCTAAACCACAAGAGTTGAGGGAACAGTCCTCAACACAAGACTGCCCGCACTTGTTTTTTGTGGGGTTTTTTGTTTTGTTTTGTTTTGTTTTTTTAAAGATTTTATTTATTTATTTGTCAGAGAGAAAGAGAGAGCACATAGGCAGGGGGATCGGCAGGCAGAGGGGGAAGGAGGCTCCCCACTGAGTAAAGAGCCCAATGTGGGACTCGATCCCAGGATCCTAGGATCATGACCTGAGCCAAATGCAGACGCTTAGCTGACTGAGCCACCCAGACTTCCCAGACTGGCCTCACTTCTGACACTACTTGCAAGTTCTGCAAGTTCAAGGTGTTCCCAAAACCACTGTCTGGTTTGATAATTTGCTAGAACTCACTGAAAGCCATTATGCTCATGGATGCTGTTTATTATAGGAAATGGTTACAAGTTAAAATTAGTCAAAAAGAGACATAGGTCAGAGTCTGGGAGGGTTCCTTATTCTTAGGATTCATTACTTTCTTAGCACCAATGTGTGATGGTACATGCAGAGTATTGCCAGCTGGGAAAGCTCAGGTGAGCCTCAGTGTCCAGATTTTTTATTGAGGTTTCAGAGCATAGTCATGATTGATTGATTGATTGACTGATTGACTGATTGCCTGTATAGTTGAGCTCCCCTCCAGGTCCACTGACCTAAAGCCCCCACCCTAAATCACATGGCTGTTCTCTTGGGCATGACTGACCCCTACCCTAAAACTGTTGGATGTGGCCAGGCTCACCCCAAGATCTAGTATGGCCTGCCTTCATCCTAAACAAATACGTGTGTATCAGACACAACATAGATTATCTCCCAGAAACTGAGGGCAAAGGCCAGAACCCTCTGGGCAAAGCTGCTATTTCTGTCCTACCAATTCCCAAAAGAATTTAAGGTGGTTTTCAAAGGTACATGTGACATTGGGATAATGTTAACTAGGCGTAGCAAAGAAAAACGAAGCATAGAGGAATCAAGAGTAAGGATATAAAATGGGTAAAAGAATAAAGTTAGTATACAGATTGTAACATAAAGTCTTAGATACTTGCTAGTGTGAGCCATATATTCGAGTCTTAACTTTCTTGCTGCCCATGTGGAGGGAAATAAGATTTCATAATCTTATGAATAATATATGTAAGAGCAAATCAGTTACTTAGGGAAGCATTTGGGTTTCATCCAGTAAAGATCTCAATAAAGTCTGTAATGAACAGGCATATCTTTAGTTTTTCTACATTGTTCTTATTTCAACAAGATTGCAAGTTCTGTAAACTTGGTTCTTGGGAGGACTCAATACAGGTTGATACCATACGAAGTGTACATTTTGGGAAAAGACAGTCTGTTCCACAGTTAAGTAGGAAATGGGGGTGGAAACCTGGGAGTAGAGCTGTAGGCTGCATCACATTGGACGTTCTTACTTGGATTTCTTTAACCACAGAGTCAAACTTGTTCTTTGTTTCTTTCATACAAATTGGTACTTCAGAAAGTTTATTTATTGGGGTGCCTGGTGGCTCAGTGGGTTAGGGCCTCTGCCTTCAGCTCAGGTCATGATCCCAGGGTCCGGGGATCGAGCGCCGCATCAGGCTCTCTGCTCAGCAGGGAGCCTGCTTCCTCCTCTCTCTCTACCTGCCTCTCTGCCTACTTGTGATCTCTGTCTGTCAAATAAATAAATAAAATATATTTTTTTAAAAGTTTATTTATTAATGTTTTCATAATAACTTTGTTAATAATCATTTAAAAATTTGTTATCTTGATATACTGAGTATTCTGTGTTAAAATGAAAGTTTATCTATTAAATACTGGTAACATTTGCTCAAGGGAGGGAAATTGGCAAAAGAAGTTCCTTCTCTGCTCTGTCACCATTTCCTTGAGTGCGTGGTTTCTTAGGGTTTTTTTTCTTTCTAACAAAACACAGAATAAGGAAGTTTCTAATGGTTGTCAAAGCTTTTAATTATTTTTATTTTCCTACAAACACATGTTCGAAGTCAAGAAACATTTGTCAAGTTAAGAAAAATTTGTTTCATGGATATTCTTATACTACAACTGTTTGCAATTAACATTCTTGAAAATGGAAGTTTTAACAATTTCAACTTTTATGAGTTCTTAATAATATAAAATTGAAAGATTAAAAAAATTTCTCCTTACAAGAGCATCTTAGGTTTAATATAAAGATGATATTTTCTAAAAAAAAAAAAAAAAAAAAAAAAGTTGGACAATTATTTACTCTTGGATTATTGTCTCTGATATATTTCACTTTTTGGAATGAATATATAAAAATAAAAATTTCCAGCTATTTTCTGTATTATTTTCATTTCTTTGATTTCTATCATAAAATTTATTCATATTCCCAAAGACATATATTTTAAGTTATAATTTAAGAAGTTTTCTTAGAGTAAACTTTCTATAGCCTATGAAAAGAAGTATGTTTCAATGAGTTTAGTGACTTAGTTACAAATTACAGAAAATTAACCAATCAAATCACTGAAGTAACACATCGGAATTCTCATTCAGATCTCTCCACAGAGGACACTTACTGATGGATTGCCTGTTGCTCTATATTTACTACAGATAACTAATGTAGTTACTTTAAATGCTGACTTGGAAATGACTTTTTATTTTTAAACACTCTCTCCTGCTTTCTTTCTTTTTTTTTCCCCCAAAGCTCTGGGTTCCCTTCATTATCCTGTGGAAGTAGTGGGAGCAGTTCATCAAACACAGCGGTGAATTCTCCTGCTATGTCCTATAGACTCAGCATTGGTGAATCTGTTACCAACCGACGAGATTCCACTATAACCTTCAGTAGCACCACGAGCTTGGCCAAACTTCTACAAGAGCGAGGCATTTCTGCTAAAGTGTATCACAGCCCAGTTTCAGAGAGCCCCCTCCTCCAGCCTATCCCTAAAGCCCTGGCTATTCCTTCGACGCCACCAAATTCACCATCTCACTCACCTTGCCCTTCTCCTTTGCCCTTTGAGCCTCGAGTGCATCTCTCCGAAAATTTTTTGGCCTCCCGACCAGCTGAAACAGTCCTCCAGGAGATGTATGGTTTGAGACCTACCCGGAACCCCCCTGATGTTGGCCAGTTGAAGATGAACTTAGTGGACAGGCTCAAGAGACTGGGGATTGCCAGAGTGATCAAGACCCCTGATGCACAGGAAAATGGAAGAAGCCAAGAGGCAGAGATTGGTCTTCGAAGACCGGATTCTGCTGTTTATTTAAATTCAGGGAGCAATTTATTGAGTGGACTGAGGAGGAATCAGAGTCTTCCAGTCATGATGGGTAGCTTGGGCACCCCAGTTTGCACAACCTCCCCGAAAATGGATATCCTGAAGGAAGACTGAGGTTCAGCAGTTAACTGACCTCTTAGACAAATTAACACATGAAGGATGGATTTGCACTGATACCTGTAGTCTGGTCTGACGGAGAGACAAGGAATGTTGCAGACGGGTTGTGAATGTGGAAAGGGGAAAGTGGAAGAATGGAAACAGAATTGGGATGAGGCCCTAATGAATGAGGTCTAATTAACTGAAAGCATAAATGAATGGGTCATGAACGTTTGGAGGCAGATACAGAGGAAGGGTTTAGTATACTTCTTCAGTTGGGTGTTCCTATCTTGAGAATAAAAAGTGACTGGACAATAAATTCAGTAATATCAAAATATACCAGTTACACTGAACTTGCTAGCACATTTACTTCTAGTAAGCAAAAGCAGCAAGAACCCCGGTTAGGAGTTGGGAAGAAAAAGGGAGCAGCTTCTACCACTGCCTATAAAAAGCTGAACTGCAGGGTTGCTGAGCTAAGCCCCATCTGTTACTGAGACAAATGAGATGGCTCTTAGGTTTTACCCTGTTCTGCTTGAATTACATATCCATCAAATGGTATGTACACAGCAGTAGCAAACAAGGAATTTTATCTTTTTCATAAAACCAGAGTAGTGGAAACTCCCTTTTGCTTTCTGTTTTCAAGCCTCTGAGCCACTGGGAGCCCAAATACAACCCAAATTCCTTTTGTATTTGTGATAATAAAAGATCATTTTTAAATGTGTATTTTTATACAACACCTCCAAAAAAAACAACATGAATTGGGGGTAGGAAGGATTTACTTTAAGAAGGAAAATATGGTTAATTTGGAACCAAGGATACTTGTTTTCAGAATATTTCTTTTAGATAAAGACAGTGGCCAAGGCGTGTGAACACAATTACATGTCTTTATGTCCTTGGAGGCTGGAAGGGGTTAAACCCGAAGTGCAATCAATAGGATTTAGGGAATGTTGTATATTTATGTCTGTACGTTTTTTTGTAGGGAGAGTTAGTTGCAACTAAACTTTTTCCAAAGTGCTATGCATATTTTTTCATTGAAGATGACGTGTATTTGCACAAAAATTCTCAGGCATATTAAATTATTATAAGCTAAAGTAAAACCCAGGTGCTTGCTTTCAGATTGTGGTTTTTTTAATGTAAAATTGAAGCACATCAGCCTTTTTCTTGACCTCTGTAGAATTAGAGAATGAACTTTTTTAATGGGAAAGTCAAAGCTTTTGCTTTTTTTTCTGGGATTCCTCTTTTTTTTTTTTTTTTTTTTTAAACAAATTCTGTGAAGTGGCAAAGTGAAACTCTAGGTTTCCTCATTCAGCATTGTGACACAAGGCCGTGACCTGGGAAGAAACAGATCTGTTTCACAGCATTGCCGATCAAAGTCTGTTCATCAG
The DNA here is from genome assembly GCF_022355385.1 of Mustela nigripes. Classification (NCBI taxonomy): domain Eukaryota; kingdom Metazoa; phylum Chordata; class Mammalia; order Carnivora; family Mustelidae; genus Mustela; species Mustela nigripes. Next base: position 12,958,020 of record NC_081559.1, on the reverse strand, counting down.
ACGACATGGCTTTCTCTGCACAGTACAGTTCAGAAAAAAATACCATTATATGAAAGGCATGATGGAGAAGAAATGAGGGAGTGGGCTAATTATTTTGTTTTTGAAAGTGGGAGGCAAACTGATCTTTTTGGAGCTTAATTTGCAAATGTTTGGCTCATTTCTTCTGACTTAACTAGAAAGCAGTTTTCTGGAGAATTTTTTTTTTTAACATTTTATTTATTTATTTGACAGAGAGAGATCACAAGTAGGTAGAGAGGCAGGCAGAGAGAGAGGAGGAAGCAGGCTCTCCACAGAGCAGAGAGCCCGATGTGGGGCTCGATCCCAGGACCCTGGGATCATGACCTGAGCCGAAGGCAGAGGCTTTAACCCACTGAGCCACCCAGGCGCCTCTTTCTGGAGAATTCTTGATAAGAGCCTTGCTCCTTTTGTCCCATTGATACACCTGTTCTCATATTTAAGAGGGTCCTCCACAAGGATGCCGCTCCTACGTGTAGAGCTGTGTGCCCAAAGGGGTAGAAGAACCAACATGCATACAGTAGTAAGAATGAGTGAGTTTACCATGCTTTGTAGAAGCTTAAGTAAAACTTTCCTAAATTTCTTAAAAACAGAAAGTGAAAGTGTCCTCTCCCCTTCTGTCGGTCGTGCTGACGTCAGCCCACCTTCCACATACCACGTTCAGAAGGATTCCAGCAGGTCCATAAGTGAATGTTAAGTGTCCCTGACTATGGTAGGCACTAACCAGAAGAATTCCTTGTTTAAAGATGTTTAAATTTCCAGAATATTCCAGTTCATTTTTTTTTTAAATTGTATTTGAGTCTCTACTTCCTAAAGTGACTCTGGGATGCTTGCTTTAGCCAATTCTTAAAGCTTTTTATTTATTCTCTAAGAAAGTAATCTTCCTGTTGCCAGTTTCCAAGAAACATCAGGAAGTAGAAAAATATAGGGCCAGAGAGTAGTACAAAGTGTTAAATTATCAGATTTGTGTATCTTAACGTAAATAGCTGTAAACTAAGGTAGATTTTGGAGTATTCTATATAATTACTACACTTTTTTTTTTTTTTTTTTTTTTTTAAATAACTGATGCTAAAGTGATCTGGAGGCAGGCTGAGGGCATATTCACAGCCAAATAAGCACATCTAATTGAAGAGACCCAGACTTAAGTTTTCGAAAATTGGACTGATGTTCCTATTCTGTCAGAAACATAATGATTGTATACTGGTGCATGCTTGTCTCTAGAAATGAATCTTTGAATTTGGGGTTTGCTGTTTTTAAAGCTTCCACCTAAAATCATTTTTGGTATGGCCTGAGAATCTCTCTGTTATAACAAAGCTGTGCAAAGTGTAGTAGACGACCTGGAGCCCCATAGGAAGTTTCTCCTCAGCTTATCTGTTAAACTTTAGTCCTGTCATATTTTAGTGTTTCAGTATCAACTGCGTATGTACTTTTATGCCAGTATAGGAAACTCTGATCTTTTTTTTTCTCCTTCAGGAAGGTTCTCAGTGATTATACCTCAGGGATTCCTGAGTATCCTGCTTTCTACAGGAGGGATACCTTTGTGAGCTCAGAATGAAAAGTTTTCCTGAATTAATGATGATCCCAAATCTTATGTATATAGCCTTAGGCATGGGTCTTAGGGAAAACTTCATGACCATCGTTAAAGTAATTTTTTAAGACATTTTATACTTTATGTCCTTGATTTGACAGGAATGAACAGACTTGGGCAAAGGGAGGAAATCAAAAGACAGCTCACAACGAGAGCTTATTCTCTAGAAAAGGTATATTTTATACAGTATTCAAAGTCTGTTCTTCTTTTCTGGCCACTCTAGTGCATAATTAGTACTTGCTGGTTGCTTACACGGACTTTCAGCCTCTGGAAGGGGAGCTCGCAAGTGTGTAGTAGTGACTCCTTTGATGTCAGAGGCCCACAGGCCTGTACTCCAAGCGCAACACCCGTGTCTACAACCTGGGGGTTACGGGCAGAGCGTAGCTGCCGAGAGAGCCGGTGTTTCAGAGCCCTCAGGGGCAGCCAGGGAAACACTCTTGTTGGCTGTCTAGGGCTTGACTTGTCAAACAGCTCTTTGTGCACCTACCTTTGCTTTGTCAAATGTAAATCAGATAATAAACATGAGTATCTTCTTAAGTTTTTACTTGTCTTTCTGTGTTCCCGTCCTAGTTCTTTTCACAGATTATCCTGCACGGAGTCTTTCCGTTACGTTGGCTTTGCTAGAGGAAACAACCTCTCTTTGCCAAACCAATACACAACAAACCCCTGGTAGTCATGAGTAGTGAACAGATCTTACTACAGAGGGCATGGAGTGTATCTGCCACATTGTGTCCTTAGCAAAATGACAGCAGCAAAAAGTCATTGCAGATCTCTAATTGGAAAAGACAGAAAATGTGCAACAACTTTTTCCCTACACTCCACCATGTAGTGCTGATGCTCTGGGCTCTCTGGAAACTGCTCAGCAGACCGGTCTCCCCTTTGCTGTCCTGCCTGCCGCTCGCCTGTGGCGTGTTCAGTAAACTTCGGTCTCTTTTGTGCTGCCTTGGGTGAGTTCTTTTATCACCCACTCGGCTGGCCCCTCCCCAACTGGAGCGCCCCACATTTGGTGTCCCATATGGGAACCTCTGCTGGTCTGGACTCTTCCCAGATTCTCCGGAAATATCTTGGGACTTTCCCTCAGTGGACTGACTCTAGTACCCCTGGGGAAACTGAGGGTCCAAAACCCCAGGAGGAACCCACCGGACAGCCTGAAAAGGGTGAGTGATTTGTTTCCTCTTGCCCTTCAAAGGGACCCTTCCCCCCCTCCTCTTTCTCTTCTCAGCCTTTTGGCGCCCTAACCCTAACCCTAGTACGGGAGATCTGAAGATCTCGGGCAAGGGCGACTCCCTGGTGTGGTCTACAGGTGTGAAGGTGAGCAGGTTGGACTGCTGGTGCCTGTAAGAGCAAAGGACCCCTTCCCCTTCATCTCCCCCTCTGTCTCTGAGGTCTCCCTTCGCATTGTGCTTCTTTTGGAACTCCCCCCACCCTTTCCTTTGTTCGCATGGATCCAGCAGCCATCTTGATCTGTAGGCAAACCGCATTCCTGTGCATCCTAGAGGTGCATCCTTTCTGCTCCTATTTCCAATCTGGTCTGGCCACCCAGTGTCCAGCTTTTCCTGCTGCAGAGGAAGCCCCAGCAGGGATTACTATGGCCATTTGCGGCAGCCCTCTCCTTGGTAGGATGCCCCAGTAGAGACAGTCACCCCATGTAAGGTCCAGCCCTTTTTCAGGTCCGTGGGACACACTGACCGAAATTGCAACAAGTCAGAGCTCCATTCCCTTTGGTGGGATGCCCCTTTGGGAATCAGCAGCTGGTCTTTCCTCTATGGGACATTCCCTCTATTCCTTTGGACTCACCCTTGGGTCATTCCTTGGACTCACCTTAGTTCCATTTCTATAGAAAATAGAAATAGGCCCGAAAAAAAGGGCTCATCTTTTTTATGTAATGTTTCCTGGCCTCAGTACAAACTCCCAGGTCAAGAGGTAAGTTCTCTCAATGGAACCCTTTCTTATAATATTATCTTCCTACCTTGACCTCTTTTATCGGAATTCTTCCAAAGGGTCGAAAGTCCCATATGTGCAAGCTTTCGTGGCATTGTCTCCAAATCCTGACCTCTGCAAAAATTGTAGAATGTGTCTTGCTAGGTTTTATGGCCATCTGACCCTGCAGATAGCTGTCAAACCTAAAACTTTGAGGTTTTTGCTAAGTTAAATGATAAGTTGGATTGAATTCATCAGATATCTAAGTCATTTCCAAATAAGATAGACTCCTAAAGCGTTGGTTAATGACATAGGTCTGTTTGCTTTTGACTTTTTACTGCAGAGAAACTAAGAATACTTGGGTCTGTTGGAAAACATGCTATGTGCCTTGTTGAAAGATTGTACTTTGGGGGCGCCTGGGTGGCTCAGTGGGTTAAAGCATCTGCCTTCGGCTCAGGTCATGGTCCCAGCGTCCTGGGATCGAGCCCTGCATCGGGCTCTCTGCTTGCCAGGGAGCCTGCTTCCCCCTCTCTCTCTGCCTGCTTGTGATCTCTGTCTGTCAAATAAATAAATAAAATCTTAAAAAAAAAAAAAAGAAAGAAAGATTGTACTTTGAAAACTGCATGTGCCTAAAAATTATGAAATGTATTCATAAATTTGCCAATCTAAAGAATTTTGGTATAATAGTTCACAATTTGCTACTACTTAGTTTTCACTGGAGACTAAGGTTCTAAGAGTTAGAATTTTGCTATATGTAATTATATTACATATCATTATGGAAATGATAAGGAAAGCAACTAGGAAAGTAAGAGATATGTAAGAAGGTGTAGGGAATGAGAATACATTTTTGTTGAGGGAAAAAGAAGGTAATTTTGTCCCAAAATGAGACTACTTCTGTGAGAGAAAAGACTTAGGATAAAATCTGAATACAAAAGAAAGTCGTAAGTCTGTAAAGGGAAAGCTCTAGAAAAGAATCTTACGTGTGGTCAGAATGAATTAAGATTGAAGCAAATGGGTACCTGAACCCTCTGAAATTCAGAAACTCTCAGTGAGTATTCTTTGTTCAGTGGCAATTAGAATTTGCATAAATTCTTTAATTTGCATAATCCATTCTTCTTGTAACAAGACATCATTGGAAACTTTGGTTATAGTACCAAGATTTTGACTGGAATGTCATATTTGAGAGAGACATACATAGAGTTCAGAGTTCCCAGCAGCCTTACCGGGTGAGTAAAGAATATCATTTGCTGGGAGGTGCTGGAACCTCAGGATTTTGGGGGGAAACTCAAAAGGAATTTGGCCAAATCTATAGGTATTTTTTTTTAATTTTTTTCAATTTATTTATTTTCAGAAAAACAGTATTCATTATTTTTTCACCACACCCAGTGCTCCATGCAATCGTTCCCTCTATAATACCCACCACCTGGTACCCCAACCTCCCACCCCCCGGCCACTTCAGACCCCTCAGATTGTTTTTCAGAGTCCATTGTCTCTCGTGATTCACCTATTGCAAGTATGTCTGATGGCAAATATTTTGTTCGGCTTCTGGCATCAAGAGTCTATTAAAAGTTCAGCCTACGTGCTCCTTATGGAAAGTTCCAGCAAAGCAAATTTTAAAGGATCTATATGGTCAATCACTATTCTTGTTGAACTTGTGTAAATAATTAGGCCCCATATGTTAAAGTTGGACTTGTTTTTCAAGTGAATTAGTCTTGATTTGTATACAGAATTTAGTGATTTAGTGATATCCCCAGCATCTTTAATTGTGTTTTCTTTCACAAATGATGAGCAGCAGTAGATGTGTTTAAGTCCCAAAACCTGATAAAGGCAATATTTGAGGGCATTCTGCTGACTTGCGTCTCTGTTTTTACTATATTAAGTTTGACTTATGCTAGTACCAAGTTTTGTTTTTTGTTAGTTTTTATAAAATAAGGACCTAAATAGTCCATTTAATTTTCAAATTTTATGGAATTTGAAAAATCCATAGAATTTTCAAACGAACAAATGTTGCTGTGCACGTTTGGCAAAGATGAAAAAACACAGCTGCTGGCTGGCAGGCATGAAGAGTTTTATTCTTTAAGAAAAAAGAAAAAAGAAAAATTTTTAAGAAAAAAGTTTTATTCTTTAAGAAAATGTGGGAGGGGGACGCCTGGGTGGCCCAGTTGGTTGGGCAGCTGCCTTCGGCTCAGGTCATGATCCCAGCGTCCTGGGATCGAGTCCCACATCGGGCTCCTTGCTCGGCGGGGAGCCTGCTTCTCCCTCTGCCTCTGCCTGTGCTCGCTCTCTCCCCCTCTCTCTCTCTGATAAATGAATAAAATCTTAAAAAAAAAAAAAAGAAAGAAAATGTGGGAGGAACACACGCCAAAGATGTGAGATACTAGAGAAAAATACATAAACTCAAATAATTGAAAAAGTGTTCCATAACATTTATTTTTCTTGCCTTCAAGCAAAATCACTAAGTTACTTAAAAGCAAGATTTTCACCTCACATTTAAACATTACAAAAAAGGGCCAGAAAATTTTACAAAATATTTTAATTTTGTGTAATCTACCACCACTTAAAACGCTGTTTCACCATCTTTCAAGGAACCCTCTAGACCCACAGTTCCATACAATAATGTGAAGAATTAGCGCCATGCTTCACTCATGTTCCATCTAGACCTATACATGCATACATATAAATTTTAAGGTAATCAGAATTCATATGCAAAATATTCTTCAGCCACAAAATGCAAGTTTTGCAAGTACCACTCCAATATGTAAGTACCTGTGGAATTACAAATTACAACATCAGGGGGCGTCTGGGTGGCTCAGTAGATTAAGTGTGTGACTCATGTTTTCCAGATTTCCACTCGGGTCATGATCTCAGGGTGGTGAGATCCAGTCCCCACCCCCAGCACCGGGTTGGCTCTGCTCCTCCAGCACAACCCAGAAAACTTCCTAGAATTTAAGAAAAAAAATTATATTCTTTTTTTAAAAAAATTTTTTTAATAGATTTTATTTATTTATTTGACAGAGAGAGATCACAAGCAGGGGGAGTGGCAGGCCGAGCAAACAGAGGAAGAAGCAACCCCCCACGGAGCAAGGAGCCTGTTGCAGGTCTTGAATCCAGGACCCTGGGATCATGACCTGAGCAGAAGGCAGACGCTTCACCTACTGAGCCCCCCAGGTGCCCCAAGAAAAAAATTGTATTCTTGAACTATAATTAACACACAATGTTATGTTAGTTTCAGGTCTACAACATAGAGATTTGACAATTCTACATTATGCGGTGCTCACCATCTGTCCCCATACAGTGTTATCACAATATTATTGGCTGTATTTCCTATGCTATACTTTATCTCCCCGTGACTTGATTCTTTTAGTACTGGAAGTGTGTACCTCTTGATCCCCCTCCTCGATTTTGCCCATCCCCCATCTCCACCCCTCTGGCAATCACCAGCTTGTTCTCTATATTTATGAGTCTCTGTTTCTGTAAGTTTCATTGTTTTGGATTCCACATACAAGTGACATCATAGTATTTGTCTTTCTCTGAAAAGATTCTCAGCATTGCTAATCATTAGGGAAATGCTAATCAAAATTACGACAGAATTTCACTTAGACTTGCCAGAACGACTGTTATCAAAAAGACAAGAAATAAGCGTTGGCAAGGATGGGGAGTAAAAGGAACCCTCATGTCTTGTGTGTGGGAACGTAAATGGGTGCAGCTGCCGTGGAAAACAATATAGAGCTTCCTCAACCAATTGAAAATAGAAATGCCATATTGCAGGAATTCTACTACTGGGTATTTACCCAAAGAAAATGGAAACACTGATTTGAAAAGATAGACGTGCCCCTGTGTTTCCTGCAGTGTTATTTACAATAGCCAAGATGCGGAAGCGGCCCAAGTGTCCCTCCACAGATGAAAGGAAAAAGAAGACATGGTGTATGTGCGATGAAAATGCACTCAGTGATTTAAAAAAAGAATGAAATCTTGCCATCTGACAACATGAATACACCTAGAGGGTACTGTGCTAAGCGAAACAAGGCAGGCAGAGAAAGACAAATACCTTCCTAACATTTTGACACAGACAACTTTTGTTTTGAAGATAAAGGGTGAGAAGTGTGGAGAAGCATTCCCAGGGATCCTAAATGACGCTACTGCTGAGAACAAAAGATATGTAGGGTTATGGGTCCTGCTGTTCCAGTGCTGAGCTCCAGATCAAGTGCCCATATGTTTGTTAATAAACTTCAGTTTTTGTGTATCCTGCTGATAGGCAGAATCCTTTAAAGCCCGGGGCTCAGGGCAGCAGCCCCTCTCTCTAGGAGTGAGAGTGACACTGCAGGCACATGTAGGACCCCTGTGGCTCCCTGGTTAAGGGCCATCGGGAACAGCTGAATCAGCCAGTGGGACTTGGCAGAGCACCCTAAAGGGAGATCTTCAAAGACGCGAAGCAATCAAAGGAAACCGAGCAACTTGGAGATAACGATAAGCTCCCTGAAAGTACATTGTCTTTTCCATACTGGGAGTAACTCAGAAAGACACGGAAGGTTTACACAAATGGAGAGTTTCTAAATACTCAAACTGGCTGATCACACTTGTCACTTGCTGGGGGCGACAACATTCCACAAGGTGGTACCCATTTCTCGATGCAATGTGCAAGCTAATTTTGATGATAGAATTGGATTGTTAAGCCCCAGTTTCTCTCATTTATTTATTCAGCCTCTACTCCCCTGTACTGATGGTATTCTGGCCTCCAGCTCCATTCCAAATACTTAGGCACATTGCTTTGGGGAGAGTCATCATGTTAGTAGCATCAGTCCCCTTCCTGGGTCTTTGGAATAAGCCTTTTGCACAATGCCAATGTTTCCCTAAATTCGAAGAGAAGAGCAGTTGACACTTAACCCCTAAAACCCTTTCTTTCTTTCCCCCTTGCTGTTTCGGATCTGACAAAGTTGTACTCACGTCTAAATAGAGGAAAGGAGGAAACAAAAATCCTAAAGTAGTGGTAATTAGTGCTAAGCCTTTGCCAAGTCAAGTGACCTCCTCTGTGCCTGCTTCCTTTGTAGCTTTGCTGTTAGCCACTCCCCCCACAAGACCCAAATCCTCCTTTTTAGAAATGAGAAAGGATTTAAATACAAAACTTCACACAAACAGACTCGAAATTATATCCAGTCTCTGGACAGAGATGGATTTAACCAAATTAATCAGATCTATTCACTGTTCTCTTTGTGAATTTTGCCTCCCTTTTAGTTTTTGGGTTTTTTTTTAAGATTTTATTTATTTATTTGACAGAGAGAGATCACAAGTAGATGGAGAGGCAGGTAGAGAGAGAGAGGGGAAAGCAGGCTCCCCGCCGAGCAGAGAGCCCGATTCGGGACTCAATCCCAGGACCCTGAGATCATGACCTGAGCCCAAGGCAGTGGCTTAACCCACTGAGCCACCCAGGCGCCCCTCCCTTTTAGTTTTTGAAGTTGGTCTTCATCTAGTCCGCCCATGGTGCTTGGGAGTTGGGGCAGCCAGAGTGTAACTATGAGGCTCCCCTCAGCTGATGCCCTGAGATGGGCACAAGAGAAAGATGGAAAAACTCAATTTTCCAATGGCATTCCTGAGTCTGCATAAATCTGGTACCCCTACTTCCAGACTCCATATTTCATAAAACTAATGAACTTTTTTTTATCCAAGCCATTTTCATTCAAGTGATGGTTGTACATATTTGAGCTATGACATGGTCCACCCTTTAAGGAATACTGCCATAAATATTGGTGGCATTCCTCAGGGCACTGTTCTAGACCATATTGTTTTCTTACACTTTTCCCTGTGTGAGCTCATCCATTCCTTGGCCTTGAAATATTATCTATCCTGAAGACTCCTAAGGCGTTTCTGGCCCAGACTCTTCCTTTGAACCCCAAATCATGGAACAAACTCTGTAATAGATATCACCACTTGGGTCTCTCTCTGGAACCTCAAACTCAACATGTCCAAGCTTGAAGTTAATCTGCTCCTTTGAGCCTGTCTATCCTCCAGACCTTATCATCTCAATAAAATGGCACCGCCATCTACTCAATTGCTTGAGCTAGAAACCCATGAATTGACATTACTTCTTCCTTTTCCCTCATTGTGACATCTGATCCATCGCCAAATCTTATTATGTCCTGTCCTCTCCATCCCTACTGCTGCTCCGTCAGCCAAGGCTACTGCTGTGTCTCTTTTGACCATAGACTCCTAACAGGTTTCCCTGCCTCCTGACTTGGCCTCTCTGGTTGCTTCTCTACACTGCAGTCAATGTGATCTCTCTACTATTCAAAACTAGTCAAATCCTTTCTCTCTGAATCATAAGAAGTCCCTGTTGTCCATCCCCCCAGCATCTGGTAAGGCTCATAATGTAAGCTTCATTGTGCTTTTACTGAATCTCTAAGCTCTTTGAGAGTCTCTAAGCTCTTTGGAGCACGAGAACTGATGCATATCCCCCCACCTGTGCCTGGTACACAGTAGATAATAAATGTGAAGTCAAATGAATGGCTGAATTTACAGCATTGTTTTGTAAACTGTGGCTTGTGATCCATCAGCACATCATAGAATCAACAAGTGGATTTATAATGAGCTTTCATTTTAAATAGAAGGAAAAAATAGATGAGAGTAGTATGTAATAAAGGTATTATTTCATGCAACTTTTTATTATAAAATGTAAAATATGTTTCCTATAGTGAGTTGCAATGGAATAAAAATGAAAGCCTCTGGTTTTCACAAGCATTTTTTTTTTTCTATAATGAGAAAAAAGCAAAACTTAAAGGAAAACTTTAAAAAAAAAAAACTTTAAACTTTAAAACTTTTAAGTTTTCCTTTAAGGGAAAACTCCTTTAAGGGTCAAACTCCTTCGTGACTGAGAAAGACTCCTGCCCTAGAGGATTTGCACTTTTACAAATTTCAAGGCCTGAAGTTCAAAGAGGAAATGGCCTACTTCAGAGTTTTAGGTTTCTGTAAGCAAGTGACAAAAGAACTTAAAATCCTCCAAAGATCCCACCTGGCATCTACAACCACAAGTCGGGCTGTTTAATTCTATTTCCTCTAAAGTATATCGAAAGCATATTTTGTCTTATGTCTTGGAGAATTTATGAACCAGCTGCTTCTCCAGACTTCTCTGTTGGAGAGTGAGGGCCTGAGCCAATGAGGTGCTGCCATTCTGTTTCCATAGCAATGAAAGAAACAAACCTTTGCCTGCCACCTCCCAGGGACAAACCTCACAAATCAAGGCCCGAGTCAAGAGAGTCTGAATGGAAGTTTGGCTTTTTCCTCCAGTTTGACTTTCGTTGCAATATTGAAAGACTCAAACTGGACCATCCTTAGACAGGACATTTGTCCTCATGTCTGTTCAGCCTTTGTAAAAGCCTTTGACAGGATTCACTGGAAGTCTTTCTCTCCGCCCCACACATACCGTGGATTTTCTGCTGTGTCATTTCGGTCATTTGGAATGACCACTAACATCTCAAGTTCTGGAATCTCTGGATTTGATCTAAAAGAAATACTGATCTTATGTTGATGAGAAAATGAAAAACATTTTCTCTATAAAATTATGATGTCTTTTAAGACTCTTGATGTGGAGAAGAACCACATGAGAGAAACAAATCTTTGAGCAGTGCAAGGTAAGCTCTTTGGAAAAGATGTTTTATGTAACTTTTTCGTGTGGTTATTAGTACGAACCTGTGACCTTTCTGAAGGCTCGGCTGGCTCACTGGTAACTACAGTGTCGCCACCTGACACATTCAGTCCACTGAGCCTCAGGTAAAATCATCGGGGAGAAACAGAGGAAAGGAAAAGAGTAGGGAGAAAGAATCTTAAATCACAAATGGGTGTGTGTGCAAAGACACACACACACACACACACACACACACACACGTACACCTCTATTTTCTTAAAGCCATACAACGTAACCTCAAGCCACTGAATGCAGCAGATTTATCTATGCTGATGTGGAAATAATTTACCAGATATCCTGTTATGTAAAAAGAGCAAGACATGGCATAGTGTATAAATGTACTCTCATTTATGTAAAAAAATTTTAAGAATTATATATATACACACACACATATATATATACATTCACATGTATATATGTACGTATATGAACATATATATTCGTAGAACATATCTGGAAACATACCCTCAGTAAAAGCCCGTTAATGGTGGTTCCCTCGTGGGAGAATACTGGAAGTAAAGGGCTGCTGTTTAGCTGGTATATAGTCATTGAAATATTGAAATATTGCCATACAGGTTGTATATACAGTTGACCCTGGAATAATAACCTTGAACAATGGCAGGGGTTGGGGCATTGATCCCCGCGCAGTCAAAAATCCTATTTAACTTTTGATTCCTCAAAAATATAACTACTACTGTTGACCTACTGGCCTACTGCTGATCAGAAGACTTACCCATAACATACAGTCAATTAACACATATTATTTTTAAGATATTTATTTATTTATTTGAGAGAGAGAGAGTGTGTGTGTGTAGGGGGTTGGGAGGGAGGGCAGAGGGAGAGGAAGAGAGAATCTTAAAGCAGACTCGATGCTGAATGCAGTGCTGGACATAGACCATGATCTCACCACCCTGAGATCACAACCGTGAGATCATGACCTGAGCTGAAACCAAGAGTCAGACACTTAACCGACTGTGCCACCCAGGTGCTCCTATTTTTTTTTTTTTGAGACTTATTTATTAATTTTAGAAAGAGAGAATGCATATTTTTATATTATATGTATTATATAGTATAGTCTTGTGTTAATATCTAATGTTCTTAATTTTTTCAGTATTCCTGGGCTACATGGTTCCTCTGTAAGTTTTCCCATATTGTTGCAAATTTCCAAAAAATTTTCCAATATACTTTATGAGAAAATCAGTATATGAGTGGAACTGTGTAGTTCAAGCTGGTATCGTTCAAGGATCAACTGTATACATTGTCCAAAGCCCTCAAATGACCTCCCTGCTACCTTGGTTGCCCCAGCTCCTCCCCTGGGACCCCCAGACTGCTATGATTAAGCAACTAAGGGTGTAATGCCCAGCACAAACTGGCACAAAGCTGGGAGTGGGGTCCTGCAGGGCCCCAATCCAGCTATGGCCCCCGTCTATTCTGGTGGTTCAACAGCCGTGTCTTACTAGTTGCTAAATATTTTGAGTATTTATCCCCATCAGTGTTCAGAAGGAGAGGCCTTCACTTTTTAAAAGCAAAAGAATATACACCAAGGAATTGTTTACAACAGGAAAAAAAAAAAAGGAAACAACCAAATGTTCCTCAGTACACAACTGGCTAAAAATACAATGCAGATGGTTGTAGGATAGAAATTTATACAGTTATGATAAAGAAACAAATCTTAGACTTGTTTTGTAGATTTGCCTTAAGTATAATTTAAATTATGGATTTGCTTTAAATTTGTTTTAAAATGTTTTTGAAACCAATCTAGCATTAAAGGAGTGGGCTGGGCACAGAGGAGTGAGGTGAGCCACCGTTGCTCATTGCTGAAGATAGATGACAGGTGAGCGCATTATACTGTTTTTCTCTACTTTTATACATTTTAAAAAATTATCCACAGTAAACAAGTTTAAAAAATGATGATACATCTATAGTTACCAACATTAAAAGAAGCTCATAACACTGGTTGATAAAAACTCTATGTAGAATATATGTGTAGTTTCTTCCAACTTACGGAAAACTCTATAAATCTCTTTTAGACTAGAGAGAATTCTAGAAGTTATTAACCAAAATATTTCCAGTGGTCATCATGTTAGTATTTCGGATCATTTTTACTTCCTTAGACTTCCCTGTATTGTGCTTTGCTTTACAGTGAGCCTATTTCAATTTAACACACACGCATGCACACACAAACTCACATAAACCTATTCTCTCCAGATATTAGAAATAAAAGCTTCTGTATACAAAAATATCACTAGGGTTTGTAATATTCCTAACCTCAGTTACCAGTTTTTGAGAACCTAACGTGTACAAGGCAGTGTGCTGAGAGCTTTTCTGACAGGGTCTCATCTCATGTGCATGGCCGCCCAGTGAGGAGGAAACTTCCATGTCCCTATTTTGCAGATGAAGAAACTGAGACCCAGAAAAATAAAAATAAATGTCTTGACGTCCCGTAGCTATTAAGTAGATCAGCTCTTATGCAAAATCAGGCCCACCTGACTCCAGAACCCAAGGAAAATCTTAATAAAGAATGTTGTAGAGGAAGAAAAAAACCCATAATCCTAATATTCATGCTCAATTTTCATTTTTACCATATTCTTTTCTAACTTTTATGCATCTCGGTCCATACTTTTACACAATTGTGTCCATTGCCTATATACCATTTTATATCTTTGTTCTTAACCATTTCTTCATGTTCCCACAGGCTGTCAAATAATCCATTAAAATCTATGTAAAACTCCCACTAAGTGACGGGACAATCATTTACCAGTCATTTTGGCTTTTTGAACTCTAATTTTTCATATTATCTATAACGTCATGACAATGATGACATTTTTGCAGCCCCTCGGTGGAGCTCCTTCCTCCTTGCTGAGTCAGTCCCCATGGTGAGAGCCACTCAGTTTATCAGTCAGGGAACAAATATTTATCCAGGACCCGTTGTGGACAAGTCACTGTGCCAGTCTCCGTGGAGACCCAGAGAATGACTTGGTGGAGTCCCGCCCTTCAGGAACCGCACAGTGCGGGTGGTCAGGCAAGAAATGGAGTAAAGAAGGCAGCGCTGAGCGCCGGCCTCCTTGGCCTCTCACTGTCTACACCAGGGACTCCTGTCAAGCTGCCCAAGTTCAGGACTGGTTCCTGTCCTTGCAGGAAGCAGACACCAGGTCTGAAGCAGCAGCAGAGCTCCCTTATTGCCATGGCTATATTTCCAGGCTCATCTGAGTTCTAGCCCCCGTGGCATCACCGTCTTGGCCTGGGTTGTCCACCCCAGCTGCCTCCCTGGCCCGGTCTCCCTGAGATCTTCTGAGTGGCCCCCAAGCACAACAGAACACAGTTAGATGTGAGGGGCCCTGTCACCAGTCTTAAGGCTCGTGCTGTTTACCCAGTCTCTTGGCTGCACAGCACCCTGAGCCAGCCCATCCTGCAGGCCTACCTCCACCTGCACATCTTGCCTTTCTCCCAAGGCTGCTCTCCTACGCTGGTTCCACAGCCCCCTCAGCTCCATTTCTGATGGCTGCCTTTGGGACGACAAGTTCCCCAAGGGCAGGGTGCAGGCATACAGTATCCCACAGCAGCTAGCATTGTCCTGATGACGAGAGCGTGTAAGTATTTTTGCTGTTATATTTTTTTAAGATTTTATTCATTCATTTGAAAGAGACAGAGACAGTGAGAGCACAAGCAGGGGGAGAAGAAAAGGGAGAGGGAGAAGCAGACTCCCCGCTGGGCTGGGAGCCTGATGTGGGACTTGATCCCAGGACCTGGGGATCATGACCTGACCGGAAGGCAGATGCCTAACCATCTGAGCCACCCAGTATTTTTGCTCTTAAAGGAACATTTACAGGCAGCCCAGGAGTCACCCCTTTTGAGTTTGTTTCCTCATCTTTAAAATGGACTCAATGTTATGGTTGCCTTTTGCTCTGAAAGTCATTAAACCATGTAATGGTTTCTCAGGCATTGGTCACATTACACAAAAAGGTTAGCTTCATTTTTCAGTTGATTTGTAAATTTATTCCAGTGTCCTATGGGAAACCAGCCTTTGACACCTGAGTTAAATCTGCTGTCGTAATCCTTCTGTGGGTCTGTTGGTGCTCCTAACATTTTTTGGCAGTAGTTTTTATTTTCTATCGACTAATCCACTGATATCATTGAAAAAGTAAATTGTGTTTCAAGTTTATTAATGAAAAGTTAGAGTTTCTGCCCCCTCCCCCCACCCCACCCCTCACTTCTCGGTTCCACTCCTCGGCACGCTGCTTAGGGGCAACTAGTTTCAACCCTTGAAGCTATTTCTTTCTGAATTTAACTTCACACTTCTAAATAATTTGCCTCCACTCCATTTAATTCTTCAGTTTTAGCCATTGTCTACTGACTTCCTGCTGTGGTAGATGAGGATTCGGCTCTAAAGTGGCCGCCCCCCGTCGCCCTCCCCAACTCTTCCAATGTAGTCCCAATTCACTTTTTGGTTAAATCACTGTTAAGTGGGGCGCCTGGGTGGCTCAGTGGGTTAAAGCCTCTGCTTTCGGCTCAGGTCATGATCCCAGGGTCCTGGAATCGAGCCCCTCATCGGGATCTCTGCTCAGCGAGGAACCTGCTTCCTCCTCTCTCTCTCTCTCTCTCTCTGCCTGCCTCTCTGCCTACTTGTGATCTCTGTCTGTCAAATAAATAAAAATCTTTAAAAAAAAATCACTGTTAAGTGTTTGCATTAACATATATGAGTGAGGACCTTACTATAACCACGTTGATCTTCTTCCATAGTATTTTGTAACTTGGGATCATTAGGCAATTTTTATTTTCTTGGGTTTCTTCTATGTTTCTATTATTAATTTCACCCCAGTGGCTCTGTTTCCTCTTACAACTGCTCTGTAAAAAATGACCACAAATTTAGTGGCTTAAAACAACACCAATTTATTCTCCTATAGTTCTGAGGTCAGATGTCTGAAATGGATCTCCCTGTGCTAAAATCAAGGTGTTGACGGGACTTGGTTCCTTCTGGAGGCTTCAGCGGAGAATCATTTCCTTGCCTTATCCAGCTTCCAGAGGTGCCCACATTCCTTGGCTTGTGGCCCTTCCTTGATCACTCTACCTTCTCTTCCATCATCACATTTTCTTCTCTGACTCTGACTCTTCCTCTTATGAGGAGGTTTGTGATGACCTTGGGCCCACACAGATAATCTGGTGTCATCTCCCTTCTCAAGATCCTCAGCTAAATCACAGCTGTACGTCTTCTTTTTGCATGTAAGGTGACTATTCACAGGTTCCAGGGATGGGTGCTTGGACATGTTTGCGGGGAGGGCCCAACCCCTGGCCTACTACGTGCTCCAACAGATCTGCCAGAGGCCTGTCCGTAGTATCCAACAATCCACCAGTTCCAAGCCCTGAGTCTTTTGGGGGCCTTCAGTGTGGGAATTAGCCCCTTCTGGTTTGCGCCCACATTGCAGGCCTGTAGGCTTCAGCTTCCAATGGTGTGCCAAGGAATGTGTGAGGGAGTGACTGTATCAAACTTGCATGGACAACCCTTGTACAGTTCTGTTTCCTCTCCCACTCTCCCTGTTCTAGTTGAATGAAAGCTCTTTTCGTCCTTGAATTCGGAAGAAAGCCAGTCCTTCCTCTTACCTGTCCCCTTTGCTCTCACACGGCTACCACACTCACGGCACTTATGACACCGGATGTCTGTGGGTTTTCCCCCACCAAGCAACACCAGCTGGGAGTCCTATAGTTTCCCTCGATTCTGACGCTCTCCAGTTGGAGGTAGCTCTAGATCCGACAGGTAAGGACTCAGTCCACCGAGACCGAGCCCCTCGCCCTGCCCCGGCTGCCAGAGATGCCGATCCCAGACTGTGCTATTGCTGCCTCCTGGGCTTTGGACCATCAGCTACAAACCAGAGGTTCCCATGACCCCATCCTTAGTTTCAAATAATTTGCTGCAACAGCTCACAGAACTCAGGAAAACGGTTACTTGGATTTACTGGTTTATTAAAGGATCAGCTCTTGGACGCAGATGGACAACACATGAATCAAACAAGCAGTGGGGGCTGGGAGGGTCCCAAGTGCAGGAGTTTCCATCATCACGGAGTCTGGGTGAGTCACCCTCCCGGTGTGGACGTGTTTGCCAACCCGGAAGCTCACCGCACCCCATGCCGCTGGGAGTTTCACGGAGGTTTCCTCATGGTATGATCAGTTACGAACTCCATTTCCAGCCCCTCTCCCCCCCTTGCTGCATGGGAACAGGGACTGAGGCTGAAAACTCTTAATTTTTTAATCATGTCTTGTTTTTCTGGTGACCAGCCTGCATCCTGGAGCCCACACACAACTGCCTCATTAGAACGATGCTTCTAGTGCTCTTATCACTTGGGATTCACAAGTGTTTCAAGACCCCTGTGTTGGGAACAGGGAGCAGAGAGAGACCAATATATATTTTTTTCTATTATCACAATCCTATACTATCATTTTAGTGGTGTTCTGGAAAACCAAGAAAATAAACAAATGAGTCAAGCCTCCCTGTTTATCTGTGAGTCGTCTTCTATGCATATAATAGGGATTTTGCTTTTGTTTTCACGGAGCCAAGAAGGAAGAGTTTTGATTTATAATAGGGCAGGTGAACAGGAATGAGAAACTGAGACATTTACTTGCACTGTAATTTGAGTAACAGAGTTAATTTTCCAGGAAATTCAGTGCAAGACCTACTGTAGGAACTTCTCATTTCAGTGAGAACTAATGTAGCCAGACAGAGTACGGGCTTGGGATTCTGGTCGACTCGTACTCATTCCCAGCCCTGCAACTTGCTACGCTTGTGATCATTCTGAGCCTCAGGTTTCTCTTCTGTAAAATCGGGATAACAATAATCGATCATTTATTGTGTACCTGGCTCTCAGTAAGCACTCAAGGGTGGCAAATTTTAAATTGCTTTCAGGTCAAGTCTCCGAGGTGCCAAAGGGTGGGATGTTACTCTGTAGTCAAGACCTTGCACCAGATCAACAGGTTCCAGAATCTACCATCCTACCTTCTGTGCTTTGGGCCTTTGCTAGGTCCTTTCTAATTGGTTTCTAGGTGTTGCTGCTTTGACTCTTAATGGTGTAACTCTGCTGTTACTTTCCCACTTCAGCAAGAGCCTCCTGATCTAGCAGCCAATAGTCCCTCTGAGCTCCTGCCATGTACCCCAACCCTCTCATCTACTGTACCTGCTGGGACCCCTGGAACCTGGGACCACGGAAGCTAATCAAGACCCCTCGGCCACCAACCAAGACCTCCATAGGGAAACCCAAGTAAGGAATATAAGGATGAAATCGAACCCAGGGACTAGGTTTCCATTTGCAGGCTTCTTTCTCTTTCAATATGTCCAGTCAAGTAGGCAACAAAATCCCAAGAAGGCCAGAAAGCCTACATTCACACAGCGCTCCCAGCCCACCTGTCGGCAGCACGTGGCTCCTGCCAGTCCTGCTTAGGCTCAGTGTTATTTTATTTTATTTTATTTTTTAAGATTTTATTTATTTGAGAGAGAGAGAGAGCACACAGAGGGAGAGGAAGCAACAGACTTCCCTCTGAGCAGGGAGCCTGATGCAGGGCTCGATCTCAGGACCGCTCAGGGTCATTTGAAATGAGGAAATCTCAGAGTGAGTGCAGCAGGGAAAGGGTGGCTTCTAACCAAAGGGCCCTATAATCCCCATGAGGGACAAGCTGTGCTGCCGACCCAGGGTCCCCTGGGAAGTGAACCTCAACTAAACCTCCTTCCACTAGAGATTCCCTGACTTTCAAGATTTCAGCAGTCGGAGCACATATTCTGATTTTGAGTCATCGTGGCAGCCACCGGCCTCATCTGAGAGTGCTGACACAGGTTTCTGCATTTCTAATTTTCTCTCTTCCATCACTTCTTTTTCACTTGCAGGCTAGCTCCTCTTCCTCCAGCTGCAAAAAAACAAAGTTATGTTCAGCCAACAACAAAACCTTTTGTTGGCCCGAAGTGAGTATTTTTATGTCCCTGGGGGCAGGAATTGCTAGAATCCACTAGAATTTCCCCCATAACTCCGATCTACATGCAAATTGTGTGGCCCTCTGCACCCACAGCTTTCAAAGTCACAACAAATGAGCTCTCGGTTAGGGTGGCCCTGAGAGCCGCTATTTCCTGCCCTACAATGAACAATATGCAATGCTTGTCATAGACAAAGAGCCTGGGGAGCCTCCCTGGTATTTATGGAGGTGACTCATTCTTTTACTGATTATTTTTCTATGTCTAAGTTTTTCTGTAGCTTGTAGATCTGTTTTCACTCAAAAATCAAATTGTTATCCATCATTTATAAACTTGGAAGTATGACTTAGTTTTAGGCCTTGGCACGAATCTTGTTATTCAATATATTTATTTATTTGGAAAATATTTGTTGAGCCCCTATTATTTGCTGGGCATTGTTTCAGTTGCAAGGAAACAGCCACGCATATAGCAGAGACTCTGCTCCTGGAGCTTACATTCTAGCGGGGAGAGTAGATAGAAACAAGTGAAAACAGCCAGTGCGTCCCAGTGCCACGGAGAAAAGAACACAGACAAGGGAGAAGGGGATGGAGAGGGTGGGCTTGTGATTTTCTATCGGGAGCTCAGGGCACTCCTGTATAAAAGGGACAGCAGGACTGGGACTAGCACTCCTGGCAGAGGGAACAGCAAGTACGAAGGCCCGGAGTGGGGACCCGTTTGGCCCATTTGGTCTTTTCCAGAAAAGCAAAGAGGCCTGGGTGGCAGGCACGGAGGGTGTATGTGTGGCAGGCGTGGAGGGTGTAAGGAGACAGCGGTGGGAGATGAGGGGAGAGAAGTAGCAGAGATGACGAATGTCGTTGGCAGAATAATGACCCCCCAAAGATGCCCACATCTTAAACCCTGGAAACTGTGATTATGCTCTGTTACTCACCAAGGGGAAAGTAAGGTTGCATATGGAATGAGGTTTGCTAATCACTGACTCTGAGATGGACAGATCATCCCGGATTATCCGGGTGGGCCCAAAGTCATCACCAAGCTCCTTCTGCGTGAAAGAGGAGATGTGAGGCAATCGTTGGCTCTGATGGAGAAAGAAGGCCGCTAGGAACATGGGAAGCGTC
This sequence comes from Mustela nigripes, assembly GCF_022355385.1. Classification (NCBI taxonomy): domain Eukaryota; kingdom Metazoa; phylum Chordata; class Mammalia; order Carnivora; family Mustelidae; genus Mustela; species Mustela nigripes. The sequence continues at coordinate 12,937,759 of NC_081559.1, read as the reverse complement.
TAGGAGCTGGGAAGGGCAAGGAAACAAATTTTCCTGCGGAGTCTCTGGGAGGAATATAACCTTGTCAACACCTGGAATTTTTTTAGCCCAGTGAGACCCATTTCAGACTTTGACACCTAGAGCTGTGAGGTAATGAATTGGCTTTGTTTCAAGCCACTGAGCTTGTAGTAACTTTTGGAGCAGCAATAAGAAGCTCGTGCAGTATGGGGCGCCTGGGTGGCTCAGTGGGTTAAGCCTCTGCCTTCAGCTCAGGTCATGATCCCAGGGTCCTAGGATCGAGCCCTTCATCAGGCTCTCTGCTCAGCAGGGAGCCTGCTACCTCAGCCCGCTCTCTCTGCCGGCCTGTCTGCCTACTTTTGATCTCTTGTCAAATAAATAAATAAAATCTTAAAAAAAAAAAAAAAAGAAAAGAAACTCGTAGAGTAAAGTTTGCTGGACTGTGTAAGGACTTTGGCTTTTACTTTGAAAGGGACAATGTATTAGCTGCTAGGCCTGCCATATCAAAACAAACAAACAAACAACAACAACATAAAACCCATAGACTGTGTGACTTACACAACAGAAGTTTATTTTCTCACAGTTCTAGAGGCTGGAAGTCAAAGACCAAGTGCCCACAGGGTTGGTTTCCTCTCCAGACTCTCTCCTTGGCTTGTAAATAGCCACCTTGCTGCCTCTTCATATGGTCTTTTCTTTGCGGCTGCCTGTCCCTTGTGTCTCTGTGTGTGTCCTGACTCTCTTACAAGGACACCAGTAAGGTTGGATTCGTGCCCACCCCAGTGGCCTCATTTGACTTAATCTCCCTTTAAAGGCCCTAGAAGGTACCAGGGATTAGTACTGCCACATATGACATTTCAGAGGACCCAGTCCAGCCCATTATAGACAGAAAGGCATCAGATGATTCTGAGAAGAGTGACCTGATCCAACTTGCATTTTCAAAGGACTGCTCTGGCTACTGTGTTGAGAATGGACTACAGTGACCAAGGGTAGAATCAGGGAGGCCCGATAAGATGTAATTGTAGGCACAGAAACAAGAGAAGATGGTGCTTGGACCTGGTGGAAACAACACAGGTGGAGAGAAGTAGTTGCCTTGAAATACATTCTGAAGATAGAAACTGGTAGAACCTGCTAATGGGAAAGGTGTTAAGTACGAGAGAAAAGCAAAAGGAAGAGTCAATGATGACTTCAAAACTTGGGAGCTGAGCAACAGGAAGGATGGAATTACCATTTTCTGCAATTGGGGAAGACTGCAGGAGGTGCATATTTATAGGCGTTTGAGCGTAGAAAGTTCTAGATGCCTCACACTATCCAAGTGGCAATGTCAAGTAAGCAGTTGGATATATGGGTCTGGGAGAGAGGTCTGGGCTGCAGATACCCATTTGACAGTCACCGACATACACAGGAGACCTAGAGCCCCGGCCTTGATGAGATCTCCCCGGCAGGGAGTGGAGCCAGAAGTAAGAAGAGCAGGAGAACAGAAACTGGGAGCACTCTGGGGTTGAGAAGTCAGAAAGACCCCAAAAGAAGACTGACAAAGAGTGGCCAGTGAGGTAGATGAAGGATCATCTACCTGGTGTCCTAGAAGCAAAATGACAAACATGTTCTAAGAAGGAGGGTCTAATTATCTGTGTCAAATACTGCTGATAAGTAATTGAGATGAAGGCTAAGAAATACTGTTGGGTTGAATGGCCTGAAGGTCCTTGGTGACAGTGAAGAGGATTGTTTCAATGGTGGAGGTGACCAAGTCCGACTGGAGTGGGATCCATTCATAACAAGGGATCAACTGAATGGTCGTGTAGGTGAGCTGGTTCCTAGATCCTGCCTTCTGTGCGCTAGGACTCCTGGCTTGATCACCCCTGTAGGTCTTATCTGACCCCAATTCATAGGCAAGCTCAAGGCCTCAGTCTCCCCATACCTCTTGCTGGGAACAACCTAACTCATACCCACAGCTCCAGTCTGCCCACCAGTTAGCCCCAGCTAACACTGTCCTAGTCCTGCTTTGCAATATGGTGAGGGACAATTTGTGGGTACTTTTAAAATTCAAAGACCGATTTACTGTATTTATAACTTTCCAGTGACACTCTACTCACTGAGCTTCACATCAGCCAGTCTCCAAGCCCTACTGAGTCAGCAGTGAGTGAGGCTGGGCAATGGAGCAGCTGGGAGCAGGAGTTTTCACAGGAAGGGGCTCAGGTAGACACTGACATGACCTACAAATGGGGACATGAAGAATCTGTTCACCCGTCAACCTTTAACTTGGACCTCCAGCCTCAGACACACATCTCTGTGAATTACATTTTTTGCTAATTCTATAATTTCCTTGCAAACATACAATGTTATTTTTGTATTTCAAAAGTTTTTTTTAAAAGATGCTATTTATTTGATAGAGAGAGATCACAAGTAGGCAGAGAGGCAGGCAGAGAGAGAAGGGGAAGCAGGCTCCCCACTGTGTAGAGAGCCTGATGCGGGGCTCGATCCCAGGACCCTGAGACCATGACCTGGGCTGAAGGCAGAGGCTTTAACCCACTGAGCCACCCAGGTGCCCCTGTATTTCAAAAGTTTTAATTCTCACATATGAACTACAACATAATTGTCCTCACCTTGCTTCAGCAATTCTTCTTTTTTTTTTTTTTTTTAATATATCAGGACCTTGAAAAATGGCAGTAGGCTGATTGCTCTGAACGACTGGGAGACACAGTTGGCAAATGGCTTTATCTGTAATTCTTCATAGCACTTAACTTTTTCTTCTTCTGTTTTCAGTATTTATGTGCCCCCCACCCTTTTTTCTCTTCTTAAATATAAACTATCACATCTCATTCCATTTCTCTTGGAAAGGAGCACTGTGGTTTGCATACATTAACCACTCCTTGAATTCATCATATGAGAAAATGTGAGGCTCTTTGGCATCAGTATAATTTCAGGATTTGGTTAGTGTATTTGGAGTCACCTGAGTAGGTTGACAAGGAAAAACAAGAGTCAAAGAGAGGCATTCTGGATCGACCACTCTTTTTACTTTTCAGAGATGTGAAACACAATCCCAACAAAATAAGTGCCCATAAGCCATACTCTGACCCTTAGAGCAGCTCTGAATTGAGTGCAAGGCTGTGGAAGGCCTCTGTGCTCAAGGAGATCTACCAAGAACAACAACAACAAAAAGACATAAACTCAATCCATGCTCAGCTTTTTAAAGAGACCCAGGCTACTCAATGATTTCCCAGCCCACCCCACCACCATCACCCCAAGGCTTTCCTAAATTCAGAGTAAGCAAACCAAATAGCTTTGTAAAGGGTTCTGGTTTATGGATGGGAGTATATGGTTGATAGAGGAGTTGAGCTGTATTTTAAGTGGTTTTAAGTATTTTAAAAATGATTTTATTTATTTATTTGAAAGAGCAGGAGCTCACAAGCAGGAGTGAGGGGAAGAGGGAGAAGCAGGCTCCTCACTGAGCAGGGAGCCCGACAGGGCCTCAGGACCCTGAGATCATGAACTGAGCTGAAGGCTGATGCTTAACCGACTGAGTCACCCCCGCGTCCCAAAAATTTAGAGAAAGAGAGAGAGAGAGCATGGCGGGGGGGGTGATAGAAAAGGCAGACAGAGATTGAGAATCCCAAGCAGACTCCCCACTGAGTGTGGAGCCCAACTCGGGGCTTTGATCTCACAACCCTGAGATGAAACCCAAGAGTCAGACACTTAACAAACTGAGCCACCCAGTTGCCCCAGTAGTTTTAAATCTTTTAAATTGCCTGTGAGCCCTGTTATATTATTAATGTATATTGTGCACTCATGCCCATTTTTTACAAGGAGTCATGTTTTTGCCAACTAAAATAAAAGTTTGGTGGTCATGTCTAGAGTAGACAAATCCTTGGGCTGTTTTTCTCAAGAGAGTCACCAGGGCCTCTCTGGAGGCCCCTTTCCAGGGTGGGAGATGTGGGATCCAAACCAGACTTTATTAAACCCGGAGGAACTGCCTCCACCAGGAAAAATCCTCCCAACCGCATACCCACACCCGGCACACTTGGAAACAGTCACACATCATGGTAACCAGTCCACAGCCCTTAGAGATACAGTGTTTGCGTTGATTGTGGAGGGAGACGGAACTCCTAGAGCAGGCTTCCGTTGTCTCTCTTCACAGCGGTTGCCTGAAGGTGTGTGTAGGTGGGTGTGTGTGGTGTGTGGTGTGTGTGTACGTGTGTGTTGAGGCAGAGGGGAGAGGCCCTGGCTCTCACTGTTCTCGCGAGCACATCAGAAGCTCGTTACACTTGTTCCAGTCTTTCAGCCTCCCGGTGAGCTCCCTTACAGCTCGATGCGGGGCGCCTGTTAGCTCATGTTCCTGCCCCTGAATACAACAGCCATTATGACAAGGATTAACACCGGATCTCAGAATAGTAGCCATTTGCTTATGCTGAATTCTCTTCCCTGACTGTTTCAGGTCCCATATCATTCATTTCTGGGGCAAACAAGAAAGGCCCTTGGGCAGACAATGTAAGTGTCCTTAACGTGTGCCTCTGAGATTACACGCCATGGGGGCCCTTTGGAGTCTCAGCGGAGCCTCCTGGCTCCTATCCCAGGAGTGGTTCTAGTAGGCATCACTAGTTAACTCCCCATTTTTTACTACCTGCGTTTTGATCAGTGTGTATACCGATCCCTGGACCGTTGAACATTCCCTAGTCCCCTGAGTGGAACATTTTGAGAGCTGAAAGGGGCCTCAGAGATCATTCTGGCCCTGTCACTTTTTACAGATGGGTGGGGTCAGGATGTAGCTTCTAAGCTTTGAACTTTTCCTTGTTCCTGGATGATTTTTGAGCACGCCTTTCTCTTGCAGAGTGACAGACCATTTAGGAAAACAAGAGGAGAGCACTGCATTACCTACTGTGAGTAAAAACACCCAGAGGGCAGTGGGACTAACATTTATGGAGTGCCTGCTGTATGCAGGCATAGGCCTTTTACGCGTACCTACCTCATCAGTCTTTGCAACGATCCTCTGAGGAGGGGCTGTCATTATTGCATATAGGACTGGAACTGGAACATTATTGTATAGAGGACTGGAAAAGGACTGGAACTCATCTCAGCCAGACCCAAGAGAGAGCGTCTAATTACCACTCCCTACTGCCTTGTGTAGGGCAAGGAGAGTGTTCCCAGGAACCCAGACAGACAACTGGTCCAGGCTCATGCCCACATGTCAGAATCCTGCTGCCACACTTGGGAGCCCACAGATGCGGGAGGAGGTGCACCAGGGCACTAGACGGGGGCAGGGCCAGGACCCTGCTGGAGAAAGAGGTGGGAACTAAACCCAGAAGGATCTCTGTGGCTGCCCAGGAGTTTGGGCCTCATCCTTCCGGTGTCTGGGAGCCTTTGCAGGTCTGACATAGGCCCAGCACCAGATAAGATTTACCTTCTAGAAACAAACATTAGCGGATGGGATATTATTGATGCTTTTTATAAGTACTTTCTGGTTTTATCTATTTTCTTTTTTCTCCCCTTAAATAAAAATCATGCGGTTCCTTAATAGTGAGGAAAAAATAATAAAAATGTAATTGTCCTCCAGATGGAGAGGCTGATGAATGTTAGGGGACCTAGAATAAAGGCAGAGAGGCCAGCTGGGAAGGTATGGCCAAAGCCACAGAGAAGGATGAAGGTGGCCCCGGGCTCTGCCAGGCGCAGGAGTGCAGAGAGGAGAAAAGGAAGCTGGGGTACATTTAAGAGAGAACAATGACAGGGGGGCGGGGTGGCTTGGGCTGTCCTGTACAACTTGAGAAGCTACAGTCTTATCCTGGTCCCTGCTGGCTGGGAACCCTGCCGGATTCCTGACTTTGGTCTAGTGGAGAACAGAAGAAGAACAGACTAAAATAAGCATGTTTGTTTGTTTTCATGACTGTGCTAGACATTTTCTCGTGTTACCTTGGCATTCCTCACAAAAGTCCTTTGAGGAAGAGTTATATTTTCCTCATCCTTTTCTGATGAGGAAACTGAGGTACACAGATAACTATGGTTGGGGGCAGAGCCAGGATTTGAACACTGACCTGTCTAGTTCCGAAAAGTGAGCAATCTCCAGGGCACCTGACAGCCTCCTGGCCTCCAGCCGTGTGGAGAACACAGACGAAGCACGGGGTTGGGGCAGTGCCAAGTGGGGCGTCCTCGGTAGGGCTGTGCCCATGTTGGATCTCTGGGGACATCCACAAACCACTTGAGTCTTGCAGCTGGATCTCAGGAGAGACATCCGGGCTGGAGGCATGAGGGGGAGGGGTATCGGGAGAAGGGTGCAGGAGGGACGTGGGCTCAGGAATCCCACGTCCTGTCTCTAGCTTGAGATGTGAGTAGCACTCTAGTGGAAGCTTTGGAGGCATCTCCGCACTCCAAGTCTACAATATTATCTCACCTTCCACCTTGATGCCCAGGAAGTGATAAATGTGTCCCCTGGCTATCGCCTCATTCGAAATAGGGAGCAGATTTCTGTCACCTTGGGAGATGAAATGTTCGAGAAGAAAAAGCAGCTGAAATCAGAGATCATGGACAAAATCAAAATTTCCAGGTAGGGGTGCCTGTGTGGCTCTGTGGGCTGAGGCCTCTGCCTTCGGCGTGGGTTGTGGTCCCGGGGTCCTGGGATGGGGCCCCGCATCGGGCTCTCTGCTCAGCGGGGAGCCTGCTTCCCTTCTCTCTCTGCCTGTCTCTCTGCCTGCTTGTGATCTCTGTCTGTCGAAAAAATAAATTAAAAATCTTAAAAAAAAATTTTTTTTCCTAGTAATATCCTTGGATCAATATATTTCCAGTTTCTCAGGGCTTTCCCTGCTGGGCTTGGCCGGGCCTCAGGGAGAAGCCCCTAACTTCCACCGTGTACCCAGCCCCTGTTCTGAAGGTAGTGCAAGGTCACTTCACTCCCCATCCCTGCGAGCTCGTCTCCACGCCCCACCTCTCTGCCTGATCCCATTCAAGACAGGATGAAGCTCAAATCAGGAAACTGATCTGAAAAATGACTGGCTGTAGGATAATTTGTCTCAAAAGGAAATCACTTGTTCCTAGAAAGACAAGCAGATGACATATTCATAAAACAGTCTGAATTTGGAAAGGGAAAAAGTAAGAGTCAAGTCAGGGTTTCAGAGGGGCTGAGATGCATCTCTTTCTTATCGTGCCGGAAGATCTCAGTCAGTTCATGCCTCCGTGAGGCACCGCGTGGAAGACTTGGGATGGGTCCACCCCCGTTGAGTGTGGTGCTGTCTGCTCTGTCATTCAGACCCTTCCCACTCTATCCTCCAGTGCTGTGTGAGATCAGCTCCCACAGCCGCTCGACCTCCTGGATCTCATCCATGTCTCTCCTTCCCTGTCTCCTCCCACACCCTCTCTCTCCCGGAGGACCTCCTCTCTGCCACCCTGCGCACAGCACTGCCCACTGTCGTCTACTCCAGCTCAACCAGAGATAAATAACTTCCCGACATCCTGGAGGCTTCAGACTCAGACACAGAACATAGTTCTCTATCATGAAGGCCGTGCCCTGAAATCACCTCTTTGTCCCATGGGCGAACCACTCCTTGTCTGTGACTCCGGCAGCATCGGCCCCATCCCCCACCTTCCCATTTCCCAAGCCTCTGAATTCTTCCTCCTCCATTTCAACTGTCATTACTGAATCAAGGTCAAACCCTCACAGATTTCTGACATTCTCCTTTCTAGTCAACAGGTAACCAACCCACTCCTCCCCATCCCTTCTCCCCATGCCCCCCTGCTTTAGGCTAGCTTACCCAAAAGAGCTGGGTCTGAGGCTCAACCGCCATGTTGCCCAATGTCCTCCCCACTGGACTGCCTTTCCGCCTCTGCCCCCGGCCCCATGATGAGGCAGCCAGTGCACAACACGGCCTGGCTCTCACCAGGGCAGACAGTCACAGACAGGGAGGTGCCTGACTGGCATGGAATGGAAACTCTGTGGGTAATGGACGGACGATTTGTCCTGTAGGGCTGATATCATTACCGACCTAGAAGAGCAGATCTCAGAGCTGACCGTGATCATTGAGCAAATGAACAGAGACCATCAGTCTGCCCAGAAACTGGTGAGTGAGCCTTGAGTTAGGCGATATCTCTATGGGAGAGGGGAAGACCCACTTTTTCAGATCAGCTGCCATGGTCCCAGCCAGACGCCAAGCACTGCACTCGTGGGAGCTAACTCAATCTCCAGGACCTCTTCAGGTGCCTCCAGTGTGTTCATTGCCACTAAAACCACATCAGGGGGTGCTGGCTGAGTCCCCTCGGGCTTGCTGTGGCTAGTGCAACGTCAGGGCATGCTAAGGCTCTTCCTTGTGCCAACCGTGCCACTAATGCATCCACTGTGGTCCCATATTGGCCCAGAAGCCTCCAGTTCCTACTTCCTGCTGCTGTTAAAATTGCCAAACCCCCTTCAGAATCTGCGGATGTCAGCTTGCGCTCTCCGTGTTTCCTGGGACTTTGGTGACTCTTCCTGTAGATTTTACCATCCGTTCTACCAGGCTTGTCTTCCCCACCTCCAGCAGGGGTGCCTGCTGACCTGGGCTGGAGGGAGAAACCTGACAATGCTCGAAAGCAGCCTCCCCCACACCCTACTTGCTGGTGGTCATTGAAACCCGCTTATGAAGGTTGACTGCCCAGCAGGCCGGCCCTTCAGTAGCGCCCTGCTGTCTGGGATGGCCCCACACAATCAGGGGAGGCAGAGGGGTACAGCCAACCCCCATGGACTGGAAGGTTTCTCCAAAATTGCAGATTGCATGGGAGTGGGGTCCTCGATCCTGCATCATTAATGCCGGCCTTGTTTGCAGCTCTCGGATGAAATGGCTCTCCGCTGCGCGGAGATGAAGGAGAACTTCGAAAACAAGAACAGGTATGCTGTCTGGCACAAGCCCTCTGGGCTGGAGGCTCTAAGCCTTCTGCTTCCCTGCAGGATGTCAGCTCACTGAGATTTCAGACATCGCCCCATGGAGCTGGGCAGGTGGAGGTGGGGGGAAAGGGGCAGGATGGTTTGATTTGAAGCCACCAAATGCAGCACAAAGAAAGTTGTTCCTGGTGTCGCACTTTCTCATCCCATGACTTCCTTTCAATCATCTCCCTTTCTGTTGCTTGCTGAGGAGTGTCATTTTTTGTTCTCCTTGAGACTTCTGTGGCCAACAACGGCTACTCTCAGCTTAGGCACCGCCTCCTATTTCCCCCGCCCCTCTTGCTTCCTCCCCCTCTTTCTCTCTTTCTCTCTCTCTCTCTGTCTCTCTCTCTTTTTTTTTTTTTTTGGTCCTGTCATCTCTACTGTTCTTGGCTATTCCCAGGCTGTGGGCAGAACAGGAAGAAGGTATACGAGGGAGAGGAACTAGAGCCTCAAAGACAAGCCAAGGGAAAGTAAAAGAAGGTGTGTCATCTGTGTGGGTGAGGAAACCTGCAAAGCACCCACGCGCTGGGTCCCAGAGCCGCCAGCTCAACACATGGTTGAGTCATAGATTGACTTTCAAAAAATAATAAGTAACTTATTTGTTTTAGAATAGATTTCATTATTTTTTAGAGCAGTTTTAGGTTCATAGTAAAATAGGACCCAAAGGACAACCAATTCCCATGGACAGCCTAAGCCCACAGCCCCACAACCTGAGTAATCTCCCCGCACCCCTGGAGTGCGTTTGTTACAGCTGATGAACCTGCACGGACACACGATGATCAGCCAGAGTCTGGAGCTGACGTTAGAGTTCACTCCTGGTGTGTCTTCTATAGGTTTTGACAAATGTATATTGACAGCGTCCACCATTATTGGACCATTAGAGTAGTTTCACTGCCTCTGAAGATCCTCTGTGCTCTGCGCATTCATCACTCCCTCCCCACCAGCCCCTGGCTACAGCTGATCTTTTCACTGTCTCCCTAGCTGTGCTTTTTCCAGAATGTCATCCAGCTGGAATTGTACAGCATGTGGGCTTCATGGGTTGGCTTTGGTCACTTACTAAGGTGCATTTAATGTTCGTCCACGTCTTCTCTTGGCTTGACAGCTCATATAGCCTTTCACTTTAATAATCACCTTGACCACTGCCAACTTCTGCCTCTGGAATGAAGGTTAAAGAGACCTTGGGCTCAGGGCACCTGGGTAGCTCAGTCAGTTAAGCAACCTGACTCTTGCTCTCAGCTGGGGTCATGCTCTTGGGGTGGTGAGTTCAAACCCTGCCCTGAGCTCTGTGCTCAGTGGGGAGTCTGCTTGGAATTCTCTCTCTCCCTCTTCCACGCCCTCTCCTCCCGAATCAAATAAATAAATCTTTTTTAAAAAGAGAGAGAGAGACCGAGAGACCCTGAGCTCTAAGATTATCCTGGATGCTAATGCAGTCCACAGTTTCCCAAGACAGCCATAAACAAAGACTGAGCTGTTGGCAGGGAGTCATGGCCCCCACTGGCTCCATTCAAAATAATGGTCCGTAAAAACTGGCCACCTCACCTTTTTCTGGGTGGATGCCAGGAGAAGGGCTTCAGGCAGTGAGGGCCCTGCGGGCTGCCCACAGCTTCCTGTGTGAGGGAGGGAAGCTAGGATTCCCCGAGTGGAACAGCTCAGCTGCAGACTGCTTTTCACTGGTTAATGACTATAGCCCTTTCCCCGGTTCACACAGGGAACTCAAAGAAGCTCACGCAGCAGAGCTCAGTCAATTGGAGAACAGCTACAAAGCATCGTTGAAGGCAGAGAAGCTGGCTGCCCAGGAAAAACTAGGTACTGTCTGGACAGGGGACAATGACCCTGGTGAGGGGCAAGAGGGTGAGCAGGGCCATGGATGGGTTGTGGCTAGGCTTTCCAGACACCCTCCTACAGCTCTGAGAGGGCGAGTGACTGAGAATGAAACTGGAAAGAGGGAAACCACATCACCAGTGTCCTTCTCCCACCCAGGACATAGACTGGCTTGTGACCAAGTGCTGGGATCTGAGCAAGTTCCTTAATTTCATTTATCCCATCTAGGAATTGAGGACAATAGTACCTGCCTTCATCAGAGAGATAAGAATGTGAAATCACTTTTTAAAATATATTTTTTAATTCTATAAATATACTATTATAATTCAGCAAGTGACCTCACCTGTAAAATGATAGTGTTTCATTATATTTTAACAGACACACTATGATTTGTATGGCCTTACAGTACATAAGGGTCATGTTGGCCATTTATCCCATGATTTCCGCTGCCCTTAGGAAGGGCAAAATATATATATTTCAGAATTCTGAGTCTGTAGACTAATCTCCACAGGGAGAAGGAGAAATTCTAGAATCTCTCTTTCCTTTGCCTTACATTTTTAAAAGGGGATATTTATAGCTTGCTGGCTTTCCAATTTTCTAAAGAGAACATTTATCATTTTCAAAAGCAATGTACACTAGGAAACATTATTTTAAAAAGGGAGAAGCAGATGCATACAAAGCAGATGCATCCCCCACCCCAAGATGTTGGTTTACCCCTGGGGATTAGTTCTCATGATTGGTTTGGATCAGTATTACCTGAGTAGCATATTATCCACAGGTGGCCTCTCCTCTGAGACCTCAATTCTATAGGTTTGGCTGGAGTTGGGGGGGGTGGGGTTCAGGCACCTGGATTTCTAATAAGCTTCCAGAGGGATTCCTAGGTACAAGATGGTTTTAACACATAGAGGATGAGTTTGAGGTGGAGAAGGTGTACAAGAGAGCTCCTACTTGAATTTGAAAACATGTGTTTCAGAGGACTGACGATGACCCTGTTGTTTTCCTTTTGTCCAGATGAGATGGGAAAGGAATATAAGTATTTGAAGAATATGTTTCATATGTATCAGGTGAGATTCAGAGCTCCTTGGTGGATTATGAGAGGAACAGAGGCAAGGCTCATTCCTGGCTGGACAGCAGGCTAAGTCTAGAACTCTGGCCCAGAAAATCATGTCCCGAGATCCCCAGCGTCCTTGGACTTTGGTGACACTGAGTACACCCAGGGAGAGGCGTGAACTGTGGACTGTGGTGGTTTCCATGGGTGACAAGTCAGTCTCTCAGACCCTAAGGAAGCCCACGGAAAAATCTGTTTGTAATTACAAAAGTCATACCTGCTCATTATTAGAAAATGGAAATACAAAAAACCAACTACAACAACAAAAAAGAAAGAATTATCACCACCCCAAGACAACCGCTCTTCCTGTTTGTACTTGGTAATAGCTTGGGTTTTAGTAGAGTGCTGGGTCAAAAGGATAAACATTTTAAAGGCCTCTGATACATTTGGCCAAATTGCCATCCAAAAAGACTCTATCACTGCACCCCACCCCCGCCACGAGCAGAAGATGGAATGCTCTAGCCATCTCAGAATGTAACTCTCTCATTTAAATCGGCTAATCTGATGGAGCCGTGGGGAAGCAGGCCATGATTTCTTCCTAGGAGGGTGAGAGCGTGGAGGGGTGAGGAGTGGACAGGACAGGCCGAGGCAGCAAACCGCCATTTTATCATGACCAGCTGGTCATGGTTTCCCCGGGACTTTCCAGATTGTAGCATTGAAAGCTCAGAGACCTGGGACACAACTTAGTCTCAAACAAACAAGGACAGTTAACCACTCTATATAAAAAAAGAACCAAGTTAACCACCAGCACCACCTCTGAAATTCTATTTACCATTCAGTTTCACTTTTGAGCTTCTATGTAAAACTTGTTTTTCAAGATGTATCTTGGTACAGGCGGGAAAGAGATCATAGAGGAAGGCCTAGGAAAGCATCAGGTTGATTCCCCAATTTCCTAGGCCTTATGTTTGCTTCAGTCTGGACCTCACCAGAGAGCTTGACCTCTATGGAAACTGAGCTGCCCACCAGTCTTGAAAATGATGAGAGAGAACCTTTATCAAAATGGCCACAAATAATTACAAATAGGCTCTGATGCCTGGTCCCAGTGTGATTTGTACCACTAACCTGGAGAAAAGGGGACCTCAGGGTCCTGAGACCTTACCGGCAACATCAATGTTCTAGGCCTTCTTCCTCCTGGAGTCCCAATACCATGAAGTCTGCGCCAGCCAATAGGACTGGCATCGGGTTTGGCTTATTTTAACCTCAACCACGAAGGAAGTTAGATTTGCTGAGGAAAAATAAACACACTCTGAAAAACATGCCACTGTTTTCTAAGTGTTCAAATTAACTCTTGGGCATTTCCCCTGCTTACTCATGGGCTACTGATGGGTGATTCATGGCTCAGAGGGAGCTGACGTGAATCTTTGACAGGAGAATCCTACCTGTCTTCAAAGAAAAGTCAGTTCCAGTGGGACAGACACCATGCAGAACTTGCCCTTGACTTCAGGGGTTCTGCAGGCTCCCAGATGGGCTAAAATTTGCTGCCACCAGCCACCCATAGAGGGACTCCTAGCAAGCATTCCAGGTGAGGGAAGCTGCAAAGGACCCTGTGCTGTGCCTGGAGCTGGTGTGCAGCATTTCTCAGGACACTTTTCTTCATGGTGCCTTTGTGCCTCCACAGGACAGCATCTATGATGAAATGGAGGACAGGTGGTCAAAGAAGAAGGCGGACTGGGAGAGGGAGGAGAAGTTGGAGCGGGAAAAGATCCTGCTACAGCAGAGTGAGTATAGAAACTTCTATCTTTTGGATGGCACATGTACCCAAAAGCCTGCCATTAAGTTTGGTCTCAACTTGAGAAAGGCAGCCTCAGATCCACTAAGAGTGACGGCCACATGGCTGTGCATAGAGTTTTCAAGAAAGTGACAACAAGGATAGAGTCTTTATAAAGTCCAGTCCGGAATTTCTATTATCTTCAAACATTTTGAGTTTCTCTCTGCGTCTGCTTTCCCCACATTTACTCAAGCATGTAATTTCTTCTCACCTCTGCAGAACATAAAATGACAAAAAAGTTTGAGTTAGAGTCAATAGAAGAAAAGAAGAAAATAAATGACTCCTACACTGCTGTCTTTGAGAACTTCATTCGAGAGAAGGAGGTAAGTTGGGCCCAAAGCACATGAGGAGTTGAAGGTGCAGCTTCAGTGAGACATCCAGTTCCGGGGATGCCTCTGGAATTAGTCGAGCTTTTGGTCTTTATGGACGTATTCCTCCTTTCCCAGCTTCCCTAGAAATATATGCAAGTAGACCGGCAGTCTTGCTGTCCTTATATAGACGGTCTTACCATCATCAATGGTGGTCAATCACCATTGAATGATGAATATTCATCGAGGATGAATGTTCTTCCTCATCCTTGGCTGGAGATGAAGAGAAAGGGCAGTGGAGCAAGTTAAACTAAGCAAGTTTGGTTCAGGTACAGCTCGGAGTAAAGAGGAGCTACCTCAAAGTCACAGGGGTGAGGGTGAGCCACTGCTGCTCATTACTCCTCCACTACCTTGATACTGCTGTTGGGTCATGGTGAAAGCAGGCCCCAGACAGGCAGACATTTACTAAACAAACCTGCATTAGCAAGTAGGCTCCAAGCCATGATACCACCATCTCTTGAGCTTTTAGGTCAGAGAGGTGACCTAGGTGAAAGATTCATTGGAGCTATTTGCAAAGGCATGACAAGGATAGGATTCTGCAACTCCTGGAGTCAGCCTCAGGCAGCCAGAGCACCTCCTAAGCAGACAGAGGACCAGCTAGGGGTCAAGACTTAGACGCCATGTCTGAGGGTATAGCTGAAAGGTTTTGTTAGATTCCTATACTCTTTTCCTGCAAAGTGAACCATGCCTCTAAAATAATACCTACCCAGAATATTCCATTTTTAAGAGTCCATTTCCAATCATCATGCTAATTAAAAAGCCACTAATTTCACCAGTCAAAGCCCATTTCTGGCATTCACTGTAACAGCAAAAACAGTAATGGGGCTACAGGATATACTGTGCAGTGTGGCTAGGGTTTCTGGGGTCTGGAGAGCTCAGACATCTGAAGAAGAGGAGCAAGTCCTCTAGTGGGGAGAGATTTGATCCTCTGCATGCCTCCTCTCCTCTCCTATTTTCTCTCCAGTAATGCTAACGATAAATCTATAAATTCTGCACGTGCTCTCTCTCTCGCTCTCTTTCTCTCTCTCATGAAAGTATAGTTTACACTTAACAAAACACAGAGATCCTAACTCTATAATTTGGTGAGTTTTGACAAATGTACACATCCATGTAACCAACAACTATATAAAGATATAGAGCATTTTATCAACCCAGAAATTGCTCTTGTATTCCTCTCCACTTAAACCCGGTCTCCCTCAACACTTGCCCCAAGGCAACCACTATTTTGATTCCTACTACCATAGTTTTACCTGCTTTTAAGCTTTACATAGATGGAATCATGCAGTATATACTCTTTGGTATATAGCTTCTTTTTTTCTCAACACACTGTCTGTGAAATTTATCCATTTGTTATTTCTATCAGTAATTTCTTACCTTTTATTGCCCATTCTCTTTCCTTTGTAAGAATACCCCACAATGTGTTTACCATTTTCCTGTTTTGGGAGGTTTAGGTTGTTTCCATTGGCTGTCCTCCCTATTTTTTTTTTTTTAAGATTTTATTTATTTATTTGACAGAGAGGAAGAGATCACAAGTAGGCAGAGACAGGCAGAGAGAGGTGGGGGGAGGGGGAGCAGGCTCCCCGCTGAGCAGAGAGCCTGATGCAGGGCTCTATCCCAGGACCCTGAGACCATGATCTGAGCTGAAAGCAGAGGCTTAACCCACTAAGACACCCTGGCACCCTGTCCTCCCTATTTTATAAAGGTTTTATAAACACCCTTATACAAGTATTTCCATAGACACATTTTTTCTTTTCCTTTGGGTATATACCTAGCACTGTTATTATTGGTTTCTAGGGTAGTTATAGATTTAACTTTATAAGAAATTGCCAAGCCATTTGCCACAGTAGTTGTGTCATTTTACTCTTACATCTTAAGCATACAAGAGTTCCAGTTGCTCCACATCATCAGCAACTAATATTGGTATCCCATAACCCTTCCAATGGGTGTGAAGTGATAGTCCATTAGAGTTTTAGTTTCCCTGAGGACTATGTTCGGTGATTTTTTAAAATTATACTTATCAAACAATTTATATGTCTTCTTTTGTGAAATGTTGGTTCAAGTCTTTTGCCATTTGAAAAAACTTGGGTTGTTTATCTTTTTATTATTGATATGTAGGACTACTTTATATAATGTGGATACAAGTTCCTTGTCAGATATGCATTACAAACATTGTCTTCTACACTGTGGTTTGCCTTTTCATTTTGTTCATGTTATCTTTTCATGTGCAGAAGTTTTTTATTTTGATGAAAACCAAATTATTAATCACACCCTTTTTATGGAAAGTTACAGCTTTTTGTGTCCTTTCTATGAAATTGTTGCCTAGTCCAAGGATACAAAGATCTTCTCTTTTTAAAAAAAAGCTTTGTAATTTTAGTTTTTATGATTCTATGATCCATTTTGTTTTGTTTCCTTTTTAAAGATTTTATTTATTTATTTATTTATTTATTTAAGAGAGAGAGAGAACATGAATTGGGGGGGGGGCGAGGGAGAGAGACAAACAGACCCTCTACTGAGCAGGGAGCCCAATGCAGGGCTCAGTCCCAGGACCCTGGGATCATGAGCTGAAGGCAGACACTTAACTGACTGAGCCACCCAGGTACCCCTCTGTGATCTATTTTGAATAATTTTTATGTATGGAGTGAGATAGAGGTCATAGGTCATTTTTTTCTCTATAAATATTTAGTTGTTCCATTCTGTCCCATTGAACTATTTATTAGTCCATACCTAGGCCAAGACAACCATTGTCTCAATTACTGTAGCTTGAAATCAGGGAGTAAAAATCTAATTTTGCTCTTGTTTTTCAAGGTAATTTTGGCCCTTCTATATAAATTTCAGAGTCAGTTTGTCAAGAAAGTATTCTGACTGGGATTGTACTGAATATAAAGATCAATTTGTGATAGAACAAAATATTTAACAATATTAATAATATTCAACAATAGTAACCCTATCAAGGTTGCACATAAGTAAGATTTTAAAAATTTAACTTCAGTGTGTCATGTCATTAGTCTATAAAGTGTGCTTCATTATAATGATATCTAAACCTTGGTGAATATATTCCAGAACCCTATTCTGACTTTCTTAATTCTCTGAAAGAAGTCCTAGGAACCGGGGCACCTGAGTGGCTTAGTGTGTTGAACTTCTCTCAGGGTCCTGGGATGGAGCCCCAGGCTCTCTGCTCAGCAGGGAGCCTTCTTCTTCCCCCCCCCCCCCCCCCCCCCCCCCCCCCCCCCCCCCCCCCCCCACCCCCCCCCCCCCCAACAAAAAAAAAAAAATCTTTAAAAAAAAAAAAAAAAGAAGAAGAAGAAGAAGAAGAAGAGGTCCTAGAAACCCCAGGGCTGACACTTTCCAAATAAAATTATTTTTAGGAGCTGTTGAAACAGCATGAAAATGACACCTTACAATTAGCGGAGCTGAGAAAGACCAAACAGGTAAGTTTTTTCATTTTTCCTGTGGAATTAGGATCTTAGAAATGCATCAATAAAATTATGTACTCTCAATAAAATGGAATCTATGATAATTTTCCAAAACCAAAAACAAAGGGTAGGGGAGCAGAGACCTAGAGCTGAGTTTGCTGGATTCAACAGGTCAAAAAGAACTTTGGAACTATAATACAAAGTCATCTGTAAAACAAAGCTCTTAGCGTCTTTTTAGAGCAATTTGAAGAAATTTATAAGCAGTGTGCTGTGTGATCTTCAGTGTCAAATGCCCTCCATTTCTAGTGAGGCTCAAACCACCAGAGTCGTGACTTCTGAATACCAAATTCTTCCTTTAAACTCTAAAAAATACAATACTGCCCCTAGGAACTTTAACTGCAAGCCTCTCCTTAAAATTCTGAGTGGACCTCACGTCCAACAATTTCTTCAAAGAATTCTGTTCTTCTGGGGCAAATTATGGCACTTCCAGGTGGGAGACACTTGAAGAGAAACTGTTCAAACCCATGAACCCCCTTGTGGTTCTTCTTTCACAGAGAATTTAACTTGGATCTGGAATGGAGAAGTTTGATGAAAGACGAGCCCTTATAAAATCAGGGAATGATCTCTCTGAGCTTAGGCAAGGCCTCATCATTGTTGGGTAAACAGACCTCAATGTCCTGCATGGTAGAGGAATAGGTTTTGGAACAAGAAAGACCCAGTGTATTATAATAACTGCTTTATCGACCTTGTCTACTAATTCGAAATCATTAGTTGATTTCGCTCCTCATTTGTGGTCATATTTTCTCCCTTATTTGCATGCCTGGTAATTTCTTATTGGACACCCACCATTGGAATGTTTACCTCGTTGGGTGCTAAATATTTTTGTATTCCTTTAAATATGGTTGTGCTTCGTTCTGGGATGCAGTTTAGTTACTTAGAAACAGTTTGGTATGTTCAAGCCTTACCTTTAAGCTTTGTTATAGGCAGAATTAAAGCAGTCTATAGTCTAAGATTAGTCCCTCTCCCCCGCCCACACACACAGATTATACCCTTCTGAGTAGTCTGCCCAATACTCTGTGTACTCTGGCTAGTGGGAATGAACTATTCCCAGTCCTGTGCTGACCCTGGGGATTGTTCTACCTACTCCATGCTTGTGGTTCTTTCCCCAACCTCATCTCCTTCTCTAGCTTGCCCTCCACCGTGCCGCCCCAGTGGCACTGGACCCATTGCTCTCTCTTTAACATGTCAGGATCCTCTACCTTGAGGTCTTTGCACTTGACATTCTCTCTTCCTACGAAGCTGTCTCCCAGATATCCACGACTAACTTTCTTACCTTTCTGGTCTCTGCTTAAATGCCACTTCCAAGGGGCCACTCTATTTATAGGCTTAACAACCCACCCAACCCTTCCTTTCTCCTGTTTTATTTTCTATGCAGATTTATAACTGTCTAACCTGATAAACTCAATGAAGGCAGAGATTTTTGTCTGTTTTCTCTGCCACTTATCTCTAGTTGCTAGAACAGTGCCTGGCACATCGAGATACCCAGTAAATACCAACTGATTTTTTGAATGAATAAGTGAATAAAAAAATTCTAAATGTGCTGGTACAGTGCTTTACACAATGTGTAAGGGTTGGAGTAAGTAAGTAATGGAAGCTCTCTAGTCTATAAATCTTGGGAGGAGGCTTAGTCCACGGGAAGAGCTCTGAGGACATGTAGGAGTTGAACAGAGCTGACACCTGAAAGCAAGGACCCATCGGGTTCACTTTTATAGTCTCTCCAGCATCTACCTAATGTAGATTCCACATTTGTCTTTTCCCTGAACTTACACTGCATATTCTGTCTTATCCTTGGTTTGTTTTAAATTTATTATTGTAATTATTTTATTAACTAATTTTTTACATCTCCCTCGCTAGAATGTACATCCCTAAGAGTAGGGATTATATTTGTCTTGTTCATCATAATACTTCTGTTGTCTACAACAGGAGGGTTTTTTCCTAATTAAAAGACTGGTTTTTTTAGAGCAATGTGAGGTTTACTGAAAAATTCAGCAGAAAGTGCAGAGATACCTCTTATCCTCCCCCAATACAAACATACAATTTTCTCTATTATTAACATCTTGCTTTAGTGTGGTCCTTTTGTTACAGTTGATGAACCATTATTGATACATCCCTTTTAACTGAAGTCCATAATTGACATTAGGGTTCTCTTTGTGTTACCGATTCTGTAGGTTTTGTCAAATGTCATCAAATGCAGAATGCATGTACCATTGCAGTATCATACAGTGCAGTTGCTTTGCCTAAACGTCCTCTGTCCTCCACCTGTTTATCCCTTGCTTCCTCTCCCAACCCCCGGCAATCATTCATCTTTTTACTGACTCTGTAGTTTTGCCTTTTCCGTTAATAAATACTTGTTTGGGAGCTATTTTGACAACCCACACGGGCTCCGGTGAGGGCTGCATCTGAGACAGTGGTAGTGAGACTGCAGAGGGGAGTATAGATGGGCAAGACATAGAGGAGATAGATTTAACAGGATGAAATGACTGAACCGTATAAGAGAAGGAGTAGTTAAAAGTTGATGCTTCACCTTCTCATCCAGGTGCCCTGCAGAAGAGAGTAAATGGGTAGACATGTTGTCCTGAAACCGTTTCTTCTTACATAGGTCATGGAGGAAGAGTTGAATACACAAGCTGTTATCCTGGAAACACTTAACACAACCCTCTACCAAACCCAGATGGAACTTCAGAAAGAGGCGAGTCCTGGCTGGAGTGGGGTTAGGGGTCGTGAGGCATCCAGGTCTCTGGGAAGCTCTATCATATAGCTCTGTTTTGGATGCTATTAAAATTTATATGTCCAGGGCACCTGGGTGGCTCAGTCAGTTACGGTCCTGCCTTCAGCTCAGGTCATGATCCCGGGTCCTGAGATCGAGTCCCGCATCAGGCTCCCTGCCTCCATTCCCCCTGCTTGTGTTCTCTCTCTCTCCTTGTCAGTTAAATAAATAAATAAGTACTCTTTAAAAAAAATAAATAAGTAAATAAAATTTACATGTCCTTCAGAAAGCCACAGTGGGAAATCTGGAGAAAATGTTCCAGATCAAGCTTGCCGAAGCTGAAGAAAAGTTTAAATATACCATACAGCTTCTGACAGAAGAGAACATTCATCTAAGGTATGAAAGATGCTGCTTGAAAAGATTTGGCTGAGTTTTCTTTGGAAAGCGAGAGGGAGTTTGGGTGAGGAATAGAGGAAGATGAACCCAGGTGTTCCCTAATAAGGTCAAGGCACAGGCACTTCCCCGAGGGAGATACGGACTCAGAGCCTGGACAGAGAACTCACCTGCTAAGGTCACGCAGTTCACAAGTGGTTTGGGGAATGTGTCTAGACTCCTCTCTCTTACCTACATCTTCGTTTTAATGCAGAATGGCACATGAAATTTAGCTGAGCGTCTCTGAGTTTATTCAGTTCTGTGGATCCATTTTTTTTTTCTTTTTAAACTCATTTATTTTTTTTTTAATTTTTTTTCAGTGTTCCAAAATTCATTGTTTATGCACCACACCCAGTGCTCCATGCAATACGTGCCCTCCTTAATACCCACCACCAGGCTCACCTGACCCCCCTCCACCTCCTCCAAAACCCTGATTGTCTCTCAGAGCCCACAGTCTCTCATGGTTTGTCTCTTTTAAATCCCTAAAGTCCTCTGCCATCCATCGATTCATTCTTGGCTTCCCCTCCCAACTCCTGGCAATTACTGATCTTTCCACTGTCTGTCTGTAGTCTTGCCCCTTCCAGAACATCATAGAGTTGGAATCCATAGTAGATGTTTTGTAAATATTTGTTTAATGAATGAATGACTAGAAACTGTCATGACAACCCATGGAAGCTCTGAGTTTTTACCACATCCCCTGAGAGTTTAGGGGTATCCGTGTCAGTGGTTTACACTTAGATACAGCTGCATTTAGTTCCTGTGAAAGTCAACTTCAGGTCAGAAATTACACTATTACCCGAAGATGCATTTTTAAATTCTGGTCAATATTTTAGTAAAAGGAAGTTATTCATTGCGTTGATTTGGTAGTATAGGAGAGTAAAGCTTTTCCCTTTTTCCCTTATAGGTTGCTTGGCTGGTCTAATAGTTAAATTGACATGAGACAGATTAACAGGAGAAAAAAATTTTTAATTTTGAATGTATAGGAGCTCATAAAAATATGAGACTCAAAGAAGAGACCGAAGTGGGCAGCTTTTATGCCTTTTAGACAAAGAGACAATTCTGTAAAGAATTGACAGGACAAAGCAGTTTGGGTTCGGGGTGGTAAATTAGTGAGGAAGTACGAAGGTATGTTCATACAGCCTCCTCAGCCCTAAATTCCCTATTTCTGGTGAGAAGGATGTCTCTCTACCTTCTGGTACAGGGAAGATATTTTTCTTTCCTACTTTCAGGGGGACGAAGGAGGGCCAGAGAATCTTTCGTGTATTGGTGGTTGCTGAAGTAAATTTAATTCAAACTAATCAATATGCAAGGTGGCGTATTTTGGGATGGCATACTCTGTTTCCCCTCAGCAGAATATTCCTCATTTGGGAATTTGGTAACATAAATATCGTATCACACTAAATTCAAAACCACTGCAAGTAATGTGTGCAACTGCCCCCAGTGAAGGAACAAAACCATATTCCCCCCCCCCCCCCATATATGCTCAATGCCCTTCTACCCTTTGAGTCTGTAGTGATATGTCTTCTCTTTCTTTACAGGCAAAAAATAATTGCCAAGAATGAAGAAATTTATGAAGAACGATGTGGGAGGTCTACCTCTATTTATGAGAATGATTCTGACATTTTAGAAGATGACAGCAATGAAAAACAAGAATTATGAACCCAAAAGTTGCTCTCCCATACAAAAGATGACAGGAACACTGACTCTCTAGGCTTAGAGAACTCTGGTGAGGTTTTCTGGAAAAAGTGTATTATGAGTTTAGTTGCTGGATTGCCTTGGTTCTACTTTTGTCTTTTCACAATCTGCTTTCTTCTAAGTGATTGGGAATGTTTGAATTCTCATCTCAATTATACAGATTTTCAAGACTCTTCATTGAGAGGTGATGTTCTCTATATCTGGATTTGCTCTTTCTCTGGGCAAGGTACTATTTTCTCTTCCATATTTCTGGATTTCATTACAAAAACACTGATCTGAAGAAATTCCTATTAAATATTGACTACATTTTGAAGTTTAGCTTTTGTCCCCCTGGGGCACTTCGCTAGCAAGAATAATTAATTGATTTAATTCCAAAAACCTTTTCTCTTACGTGTGTCTCCACTGCTCCATTTCTCAGTCATCTTTCCTGTAACTATGATTTAGGAAAAGTTTCTGATGATTGTTGCCACCTTCTCTAAATAATCACCAGAATTCAAATCCCCACAGGGCAGGCAACATAAATAAGAGAAGTGGACTGGACATAAGGAAAAATAATCACAAAAACAACCACAGTGGTAAATGGTAATTGGCAGGAGCCTAATGTAGGGGATGGGAAGCGGGGGGATGGGGGAGTGGGTGAACCCATCTTCTTGTGTGGCACCATTGGAATGGGATCGATGTGGTCAGATATTCTGATATTTTTTTAAAGGTATTGTGGTTTTTATGTGACACTGTCCCAATTTTTACATATGGGCAACACATTTTTTAAGAAAATACAACCGTGTGAGCCAACATCAGGAGGCTAAAGTGAAACATACCTGTGATCCCAATGTTTTCCACCTGTGAGATGCCAATGGCAAACAACAGAAACAAAACGAACAAACCAATCTATAGCCAACAGTAAGTTAAATTCTATTTTACTCTATTAAAAATATTATTGAAAAAATACTATTGAAAAAATCTTTTTAAAAAGACTTTCTTATAAATTTAGAATTATTAAAATAAATTTAGAATAAACTAAAGAAAAAAAGGAAAAAAAGAAAGCAGTGGGGAGAAAAAGAAAGCAAGGAAATTATGCATGAATGGAGAAAGTACCATTTGCAAAAAAAAAAAAAAACCAAATGAGGTTTAGATGGATATAGAGATCTTAGAAGCGATAAGAGAAAAGGAGTTAAGATTATTCACATTATAATATTTTTAAAAACTGTAAAGTAGTGTAGAGGATGGCTTGGAAAGGGAGGGACTGGCCGTACAAAAAGTTCACCTGCTGTCAATGTCATTCCTTTCAAATATGGATTAAAGTTACTAACAAATAAGAAGAACAAGGAAAATAACTCCTAGATTTTGTGAAATCCAAATCTAACCAGAGTTACAGTGTCTTTTGTCCCTGAAGCAGGGTCTCCCCGTAGCTCAAGGGGGCGCAGCTCTGGGGTTTCTGGGACTGCCCGTCCCACGCATCAGAACAGATCAGGTTGGATGTGGGAGCATTACACGCGAGGGGCTTTTTAGCTAAGTCGGATCCCAAAAATCTCCCTCAGTGACCTCTGAGAGGGGGTCACTGGCAGCCCTCAGCATATGCTGTCCGACAACAGAAATCCAGCTGAGGAAAGGTAAGGATCAAATCGGATCACACTGCATTAGGTCTCTTTCCTGAGGGGAATGGGAGGAGTTGATCCCGCCGGTCAGCCCTGGTGACCCAGGTAATTCCACGCTGGCCGCCTGAAGATTACATTCCCGGGGAACCGTAACTGCGTCTCGGTTAGCTGTTCAGTCTGGGTTTGCTGACGTGGGGGTTAGCCCAAGTGACTGCTCCTGGGCTGCTGTTTCCTTGTAACAATAACTTTCAGGGGTGCGCGGCTGACTCAGATGGTAGAGCGTGTGACTCTTGCCCTTAGTGTTGTGTGTTGGAGCCCCAGGTCGTGGAATGGGGGGGTGAGGGGGTGGGGGGGATTACAGTTCCTTAACAAAATAAAAAGTCCCAATAGTACCTTTAACAATTGTACCCCACATTCTACTCCGTAGAAGCATATCCAGTTTGCAGGAATGTAAATCTAACGAATTCTCACAAGAACCGGGAATGAGGAATCAGCAGCCCTTTCACAGAAAGGATTATGGTTTTCTAGACTTTGTTTCCCAGGACTTGAACAACATTTACTTGTTCTGAGAAATTGCTTTCCCCGTTCCCCATCTTCTGACGCCTTCGAAGATCTCTGCACCGCCCTTAACTCTGTGCCCAGACTGAACCTCTGGAATGACATCGTTAACTTCTTTTTTTGAATGCTTCACTGCAGGGAATCAAATGATTCCAGGCTGAAAGCAGATGAGCCATGTGCAAAGACCGTTCATTCTGCCACGGTTTTTGAACCTCAAGTTACGATGTTACATTTCTTTTAAACTTTCTATATTTTCTTATCTACTCTAGGCTTTCTAAAAACTTTTTCATCAAATCAAAAATAAAAGTAAAATCATACCTACGATGATAAATCTCTAGCTATTACTGCAAAGCCCGAGAGTTGGGCTTAAATTTGAATGAGGTTGTACTGAATCCCATTCTCGCCCCTTCCCGCCATCCAAAAGAAAGGAAAAAAAGAAAAGCAAGAGCAGCACTTTAATCAAAATTAAATTAAGCATAGTGTTATGCAGTTAAAGCATCAGTCACAAGGGAAAAATGAGCTTTTTCCGCAGCGTGAAGGTCGGCTGTGGCATCTGTTTGCCCATGTTTCTCCTGTCATCCTTACTGCTCACTTCAAAATTCACTTCAGTAAGGATGCTGAGAATATCTTCTCCCCTGAAAAACAACAGCACTGTGACCATCTGTGGGGAAACACCACCCGCTGTCCTCGGGGTCAGGTCCCTTCCCTCAAAAATCAGGCATTTGAAATCCTAAGTTGCTAAACTAAGATATATCAAAGCTTTCCAGGTAAAGGAGGAGCTTCGGAACTTAATAACTTAACTTTGGTTTACTCAAGATCTCAAATGATCATCAGAAACTTCAGGGTCAACATCCAGATTTGGGCTCTTTCCCCCTAACCTGTTTGTACCTTACTCTTCCACGTACGATGTCACTTACCCCGTAATGACCTCAGTGCCCCCCCCCCAAAACATCAGCACCAGCAGTCTTGATGATTAAAATCAACCTACATTAATTTCCTGAACTCAATTCAGTTAAAAAAATAAGTCCTTACCTGATGCTATATCTCATACAACATGTGTGACCACTGATCACATCGGGCAAGAGAAACCCGGTGTCTCCTGCAGCCGCTCCCCCCTTCCTCGCCAGCCTCCCCTAGCAGGTGAGCTGGACAACCTGTTCCTCTACCTTTGTAGGATTCAAGGTCTAACTTACAAACGGAAAACATGGTACTGATGTTACGGTTCACTTCTTGCTCGGCCGTGGGAAGTTCTCACTCTTCATACCCCTACATCACGAAGAGCTACAGAGCTAGAAGAGGTCTTGCTATTCACCTGTCGGTCATGTGTGCCTTTGGGTGAACTATGACTACAAAACCATCATTTAACTAAAGAAAGCAGCATAAGGTATAATAAGTGAGGGAAGGATATTTTCCTCACATTTTGCGGCTTCACATCAGGCCAAATTACTGGGAAAACAAAGGGTTTCTACTCTTCAGTACTCATCTCCCACAACACATCACGAGGACTGATTAGCTATGATAGAACTTTAAGAGCTGGAGGATGTTAAACACTGAAATGGGTTATTACCTCGTTGGAAGACTTCCGAAACTAGTTGAGTTGGCTCAGTCATGTTTCTGCCTAGAAACAGAGCTGGACTGACTTTACCATCATTCCCTACTTTAGGACACCCCAACTGTCCTTTCGGGCACTGAATAAAAGAAACTGTGCAGTAAGTGTCTCTGATTTTTCCAGCTATGAACTGAAGATGTTAACACTTGCCCGCCCCCTCCTCCCACTTCGCAACTGAGCTGGGAAGTACAGCTGCGTCATCAATAACTAGAAATTTAGAAAAAAATGAAGGCCAGAGGAGGCAAAAATTACCTAGGACATCTTTCTCTCAGGCTCTGGCAAAGTGTCTGGATATACCACGTTCCCTCCATGGGGTTTCGGTAGGAAACACAATCATTCACAGTGGCCATCCCCAGCAGAAAGTCAGCATCGTCTGGGATATATCTCTTCTGACAGGAGTCTGATTCATAACACGCTTCATTCTGTTCAGAGTCGGTCTCAACAGCGATCCCCTTCTGGTAGTTATCCCCTTGACAAGCCTGAATAAAAAAGATCTTGGGCTTCCCTGCAAGGGAAGGGCACTTAGAACCAGTGAAGTAAGAGGTGAGCTCACAGATGGGGACTCCCTGTCCATCACAGCCGTAGATGATGCCCTTGTCTCCATGGGAGAGGATGCAGCAGATGAAGCAGTCCCTGGTAGTGTGGTCCATGCTTTGGTAGGATTTGAGAACGTCACAGATTTCCTTAGCCGTAGAGTCTCTGAAAGGCACGATCTCAAAATGAAGCTCACTAAAGGTCTGATGCAAAGCATCTGAAAAGAGAAACGAGACAACTCCTATTACACCACAGTAAGTCTCAAATGACAGTCCAGAGCTAGAGAGAACATTGATCAGATTAAGAATCTGAATCGGAACTAAAGTACTGGCTGATATCCATAGTTTTCTAATATTTATCGCCCTAGCTGAAAACACTTCCAGTCCTGAGGCAAATGAGAAAGGGGAGAATGCTACTGTTGGCCTTCTTTCTTTCCTCAACTGGTCTATAAGATGGGTGAGCTATTATTTAGGCTTACGATTAAGCCAATCTAAATAGTAATACTACTGACATAATCAGAATAAAAAGCAAAAAAAAAAATTGAGAAGATTCATACTTTACCTTGAACTCTCTCAAAATTGTGTAACAAAATAAAAAATATGAGGGGCGCCTGAGTGGCTCAGTCAGTTGAGCGTCTGACTCTTGCTTTCAGCTCAGGTCCTGATCTCAGGGTCATGAGATTGAGCCCCACATCAGGATCCACACTCAGCACGGAGTCCGCGTGTCCATCTCCCTCTTCTCCTCCCGCCCACTTGCACTTGCTCCCTCAAATCAATCAATCTTTAAAAAAAATACAACATGTGAATGTTCAAAAAACTAAAAGGCCTATTACAAAAAAGCTATTCCTTCTCTAACTCTCCCTATGACCCCGTCATATTTTATGAAGGCAACCACTTTCAACTTTT
The DNA here is from genome assembly GCF_022355385.1 of Mustela nigripes. Classification (NCBI taxonomy): domain Eukaryota; kingdom Metazoa; phylum Chordata; class Mammalia; order Carnivora; family Mustelidae; genus Mustela; species Mustela nigripes. The sequence continues at coordinate 12,910,317 of NC_081559.1, read as the reverse complement.
AACAACTATTTTTCGGTATTTACCTCCATTCTGTAATGAATTTGAGCACTTTGCTATTGATGTTTTTATATAGTTATTTACAACTTTTAGTTGAATCATTAGTACTATGTAAACATAATATTCTTTTATTATGCTTCCTTTCTTGTTAAATTTTTTGTCTTTCCTGGAATTAGTAAGTGCATTATTTTTTCATTGCTTTGTTTCCATATGCATAACCTTATTTTTTGTTCAGGTTCTCTAAGCTCTAGTCAAAGTCTTTCAACATTTTCAGGGTGCCTGATTTTAACTAAAAATTGTATATATTTAAGGCGTACAGCTAATTACACAATGAAGTGATTACCACGGTCAAGCTAATAACATATCTCCTCACGTACTTAATTACCTTTTTTGTGTGTGTATGTGGGGCATATATAAGAGCACCTGAAATACACTCTCTTAGCATATTTCTAGTATCCAATACACTATTAACTATAGTCATTATCGTGTACATTAGATCTCTAGATTGATTCATCCTCCATATCTGCAACTTTCACCTACCCTTTAACCAAAAGACCAGAAATGCAATAAAATATATTTTTTAATATTCTTTTTAATAAACATTTTTTGATAGTGGGGCACTTGGGTGGCTCAGTCAGTTAAATATGCAACTTGATTTCAGCTCAGGTCATGATGCCAAGGTTGTGACCTGGAGCCCCACATTGGGCTCCACACTGGATGTGGAGCCTGCTTAGGAGTCTCTCTGTTCCTGTCTCTCTGCCCCTCCCCCATTTGTTCATATTCTCTAAAATAATAATAATAATAAATAAATAACCTGTTTTGATAGTAAATGAATGGAAATCAAAGGCCTGAAGTCTCTTCTTCAAGACCAAGGTATATGACTATGAGTGATATAGTCAATGGGCTTAAGCTCTGTGGCATCTGAAATCTTAGATCTGCCTGAATAAACTGTTAAGAGACCATCAGCAGAGTCTTGATGATTAAAGTCAACCTATATTAATTTTCTGAACTTTATGTGGTTAAAAAACAAAGTCATTACCTGATGTTATAACTCATAAACACCATTTACAAAAATATATTGGTTGGGCTGGGTTCTTTCTTTCACTTTTAGTAGTAGCCATTTCTATGTTCACATGCTAAAAATTACTTTTTCATCTAATTTTTAAGTTCTCATAAGTTTTCATTGAACTTGTAAGTTCTTGTAAGTTCTAAGTTGCTCCTCCTAAAGAGGCTGAGCAAAAGAATTTCTGGCTAGTTTAATATTAGAAAGTGCTATATCTGTTAAAGACTCGCAATTTCATCTACCCAACTTTTATAAATGCAACTTCTGTATGTGGTCTTGATCCCAAGGCAATGTTTCACCTAATTTTTCATCTAATTCTACAAATGCACTATTCATTAAATTGAATTAAAAGCAAAGCTTAGGGATGCCTGGGTGGCTCAGTGGGTTAAGGACTCTGCCTTTGGCTCAGGTCATGATCCCAGGGTCCTGGGATCGAGCCCGGCATCAGGCTTTCTGCTCAGCGGGGAGCCTGCTTCCTCCTCTCTCTGTGCCTGCCTCTCTGCCTACTTGTGATCTCTGTCTGTCAAATAAATAAATAAAATCTTTAAAAAATAAAAATAAAAGCAAAACTTATTGCTGTGGCTTTTTAACATAAATCTTTTCATAAGATTTGATGTTTTATCTCATATACATTACTTTGATGAAAAAATTAACTTAAAAAAATAGGAGCAGAAAATTAGCAAATATATAAGAATGTTCCTCACTTCTACAAGGAAATATGGTTACATCCATTTTTTTTTTCTGAAATATGAGGCCCTGTTGGTACAATTTTTGTTCTCCCCTTTTGATACAAAAATCTTAGGTATTAGAAATATTTCACTTCTTTTCAGGGTTCTACTGTACCTGCATCCAAGTCTGTTCCATTCCTATCCTTAATGCTGTGAAGTTTGGGCACTTCCTTCCGTGCTATGCTAAAGTCATAATTGTTAAAGATCAAACAATATCCTCGAGGTTTGCTTTCCATTTGGTAAACTTTGTCCGATGTCTGGAAAACAAAAATCCAACCCAGGAGCTGACTCTGAGGGTCAAACACGTGAGATGTGAACAATCAACTTCCTAGGAAACAGTCAAGCTGTCCCCTTAGCCAAACTGGGATGCAAGGGCCCTTCAGCGGGCCTCCCCCGACTTGACGTCGTTTCTCTGGTAAACTAGATTCCACCCGTTCCCTTGACACAGGATCCTCAGACTTCGGCCTCACAGTTAGTGCGTAAAATCAGGGTCCTGATACTTGTGCCTCTTGAACCCTTGGCACGTGTATTAATACTGTTGTCATCGTAACATACTTTCATGACTTGTTCTTGTTTCTGCTCAAGGCAGCTAACACTTACAGCAGGAGCTAGAATTTAGTAATCTGTGAGCGCTCAATCAGGAGTTGCTGAATGATGAATGAATGTCTTCATGCTGTCTTTGGGCTGCCTGTCTGTCACCTTGTGATTCCGCTGGCCATCTAGTCAACTCATCTAGCTATCTGGGCTAACAGTTGAGGGTCTGCCCTTCACACATGACACAGCACGGTCCCAGGACTTTGAGAGCCGATGACTTAATTTGGCTCTCAGGACCACAGTGACAAGGAGAGAGACGGCCTCATCTGGCGGGGCTGGCTCTGTTGCAGGTTACAGTATCCAGACACTAGGACCTGACAGTATCAGTCAGAGACGGTCCCGTGTCCTGATTTTCCCAGGGCTGTTTCAGTGCTGAGATACTCAGCATCTATTGGGAAATCCATGCAGCTCCTCAAGGTAGAGACAAGGGCTCCACACTAAGGCCTCAGATTCCTAGCTCTGCTACATCATAACCTTAGGACCCTAATCTCTCTGCTACTCCATACAGTTAGCTGCTCAGTGGGACGACATTCGGTAGGGTCCTTTGTTACTTGCAAAGAGCCACGTGACTTTGGCAAATCCTTAGTTTTCACACCTAGAAAGGTCTGGTAATCTGCTCAGGAGCCCACCTGTAACTGGTCTCTCTCAGCTTAATTTCAAGTCTCCCCCTGGACTGAGAACATTCAGGGTTTCCTCTGCTTCCCGCCACAGAGACGAGTGGATAGGCTAATGAATCAGAATGTGGTTGGTCAATCTTTGAAGGTTAATAAATCAAAGTGATCGTCTAGAAAGGCAATTTTTGCATGGCTCATCGAGATGAGAACAAAGAGACCACTATATCAGGAGCCTTTGCTGCTTACTCCTAAATCAGCATGGAGAAACGGTTTCAAAATGTCAGCCTAAAAGAAAAGGCTTTGCTTTTCCCAGGCCTGCTAGACTTTTCTCCCAAAGTCTTCTCCCACTTCAGCTGAGGCAGCTGCTGAAAAGAGGCTTCTTGCTTTCTCGGCCCTCCAATTACTCTAAGGCCTTTGTCTTTGGTTTTAAAATAAAATTTTAGGAATGCCTGGGTGGTGCCATCGGTTAAGCTCTGACTCCTGATTTGTGGTAAGGTCATGGGATTGAGCCTCACGTGGAGCCTCGCGTCGGCCTCTGTACTCAGCGAGAGTCTGCCTGAGATTCTCTCTCTCTCTCTCTCTCTGCCCCTCCCCTACTCACATGCTCTCTCTCATATGTAAATAAATCTTTAAAAAATAAAATGTTAACATTTTTTACTTCTGAAACTTAAAAAGTCACATTTTAAATTTGTCCGTTTCCAAACATTTTCTATAGTTCTCGAAATTTCCAGTAAGCTTCTGCCCCTTACTAGTTTATCTGGATGCTTACAAGCTGAGGAATGCAAGAACCAGAATCTGCAATGCAAAGAGAAAAAGGCGTCCGAACTTCCACACACCTCTGATCCACAGTTCTGTTCCCTTGGAGAGTCTGACATTGGCGGTATCCTCAGCGATTTCTCTCCTACAAGCAACTGAGACATATCTGGAATGAAACATAGCAGAGAAGGGATTTGGGTAAAGAAACACAAAGCCCCCAGGATACCATAAGGTCCCTTTTAAAAAGAAAACTCACAGACTACCTTGAACATAGTATCCTTGCAGTCCACAGGAAAAAAAAAAAATCTTTTGACTGGCAGACTCCTCACCGATTTTAAACTTGCCAGCCCAGAGCTGCAACGTTCAGGTCTTTTGACAACAGGCGTATATATCTCTCAATGTGTAAAGAAGGTAACAAGTAAGCACTGAGCCTTCCTGATTTTAGGACAGCAAGGCCATTAAGATGCGGATGTGTGAGAAAGTTGTGAGAAGAGGAGGCCATGGGGTATCAGTCAGTAAAGGAACTGAAAAGTCTTAAATACGTATTATGCATATTACCATTTGAAATTTCATCTAGACTTCTTTGCGGGATCATTGTTCGCTCTGAATTAAAAAAAAAAAAACATATCTGATTAGAAACGATCACGACATACAGGGATCTGTCAATTTAAGAATACATTTTGCTACTTCACAGCTGTCAAGTTATTTCTACCTTGGCTTAATTCTTCATAATCCGTGATTTTCTTCAGCAGGCTCCTGTTTATTAGGTCACAGATTCTTTTCAGGGTGTCCAAATTTCTTTCCCCGAGGATGACCCTCTTCTCCATCTCTATGAAAATATCAAACAAGTTCTAGAAGAAAGAGAAATAAAGAAATAAAGATCGAGCCACCCTGGCTTTTCGAGGAGATTTTCTCTCTCTCTCTTTTTTTTTTTTTAAAGCCCACTTTCTCCTAACAGTGGGCGCACCCTCCCTTCCGAAGCTGACCCTCCTGACAGGCCATCCGGGTCCTCTAAAGCCAAGAGAGCACTAGAGGAGCAATTCTGTCTTTGCTGGCCCAGGAAGACAGAAATGAGAAGATAGAGGAAGAGTGACATCCGTTGTCACCCAGACCCCAGACCCCAAGCCCTGTGCTGCAAGCCCCCGGGGCCACCTTTAAGTGACGTCTGGGAAACAGCCTGGGGTGCACCGCTGAGACACAGTAGCCTCCAGGGACCACGTCTCTCCAGACCTGATGCACCTCCAGCCCGGCGCTCTCGCACGTAAGCACGCACGCACGCACGCACGCACGCACGCACGCACACGCGCATGCGCATGCACAGAGTTCCAGGCCCCACGTGATCTCGGAGCCTGCAGAAGTGGGGAGAGGCGTCCAGCTCAGCACCATGTCACCCGCTTTGGTGGGGTCCCGCAGTGGGCTGTGCCTCCACCACGTCTTCCCTAGCTACTGACTCCGCCGTGAGTCTCACCATTAATGTGACCAGCACTTCGCGGTGTACGAAGGAACGCCCTCTTTTCTTCTCTCCCCCCCCGCCGCCCCCCGCTGAAAAGTGAGGGTCCAGGTTACTTTTGCTGGAGGAACCCTCTCCGCAGTCGCAGCGGTCCCCAGCGGCTGACGCAGCCTCAGGACCCAATCTGGGTGAAACACCAGGTCTTACCGAATCATCGTTCACTCTACATCTAGGGATCTCCTGGCTCAAAAAAAACTTAAAGGACTTCAATTCCAGTTTGCTTACATCTTCTGAAATCTGAAAAAGCATGACCCTGTGGTGGGAAATGGAAACATTTTAGAAATGGTTTCCCAAATAATTTCCCAGTTGATAAAAGGAGTGGCAGTGGAAACTTGATTCCGGTCCCCTCCCCTTGAGATAGACAGCTAATGACATAATTTGGGAGTTGAATCCTTGGAGAGAGGCTGCTGCGGTGCGGTGACAGGCTACTGATTCATGCCCCGCTACTCCACCCTTAACAGAATTAAGGTCCACTATGACGTTCATTTCATTTCAGTTAAGTGAATTGTGTTTTTCCTTGGTCTTTCACTATAAAATCAAGAGCTTGTTGCAGTAGGAAAAAAAAAAAAACCACTTTGTTTTGGAAATCATGCTTTTCAAAATGCAAACTAGATCATCACTTCCTGTGGGGTTTGTTTTTTGTTTTTTTTTTTTAAGATTTATTTATTTATTTGAAAAAGAGAGCGTGTGTCTATGCACAAGCAGAGGGAGCAACAGGCAGAGGGAGAGGGAGAAGCAGGCGCCACCCTGAGCAGGAGAGAGTTCGATTGCAGGACCACGGGGGGGGGGGGGGTTCATGACCTGAGCTAAAGGCAGACACTTAACCAACTGAGACGCCTTAGTGTCCTGGATCCTCACTTCCTTAATTACAACTTATCAGTGCTCTCCTGGCCATCAACTTTAGTATGAAGGCCCAACACTTCGTTCTAGAATACAGACCATTGTGCACTGAGCCCAGCCCACCTCCTCAGCTTCTCTAGCCACTCCTCACCACCGGCCCCCATCTCCTCTCCAAACACACCCAGCTGCCCTGCCCCAACCCCTTTATGCTGTGGTCCTCACAACCCATCCCCTGTCCATCTGCAGACACAAACTCGCCCACTAACAGCTCAAGTACCTCTGTAAACTTGTAGGTAATAAATACACCATTGGGACATGTTAAGAATAATATGAATAAGTTTATCTAAAGTGCTTAAACCAACCTTTGGCAACACACTGACTGTTCAATATACAACAGGCATTATTATTTCTTAATCCATAATAGGTTCTTGGGATATGTCTGTAGAAGGAACAAAGGAATGTTTAATAAGTCAGCAAAAACTTCCACTATTGTGGTGTTAAGGAAAATAACACAAAAACATGCTAACTCCAAAGTCAATTAGAATATTAAAATTCTGAAAATAAAAATAGTATAGAAACAGAAGTTTCTCAGTATTATCATCTGCTTCATCCTTCCTCTCATGGAATCTCCACCCTAGAAGTATTTTTCCAAAGTTTTCTCAGTTTGGCCAAGATTGGGTCCAGCCAAAAGTTACCCGCCTTTTTAACTTTATTACAAGGTATTTTGTCCTATCACTTTCCTCATTACTAGAACCTACTGGCTTTTTTGTACCATCACTGTCTAGAAATAAACCTGGATAGTTTATAAGATACTGACTTTATAGGTAGCAATTATAATTTGAAAATAAACATGTCTAGTGCTTTCTTGTAAATTCAAAGGGTCCACTCTAGCATACTTTTTATTTCCTGGCTAATACCCAACATGATGAATGGGTACTTGTGCTGACCCTTTTGTTTCCAAGCTAATGTGTTACATATTTAACAGACGGGGCCACCTGGGTGGTTCAGTCAGTTAAGCCTCTGCCTTCAGCTCCGGTCATGATCCCAGGGTCCTGGGATTGCGTTCCACATTGGGCTCCTTGCTCAGCAGAAAGCCTACTTCTCCCTCTGCCTGCCATTCTCCCTGCGTGTACCCCCCAACCCGGACAAATAAATAAATAAAATCTTTTTTTTTTTTTTTTTAATGTTTTAACAGACAGATCCTCCCTTCTTATGGACTCAACCTTCCAACAGAGAGGTACAGGTCATTGTCTGGCATTGACAATTTGCTTTAGCCTTGCTTACAGGACAGAAGAAGTGCAACCTTCAGAAGACCAAGATGGCGGACACAAGATGAGACCCTCCGGCTTTCCTAGTTCTAGGGTTGTTGTTTTTAAGGATTAATTGCTGTCTTAATGAAAAGAATCATTAGGAATGTGTCACAATTGCATTAAAACAAAGTTATCCAATATTGAATAATATCTTCCCCGACTCTCCTCCCCCATTCATGTCCACCGTGGATGGGCGAATATGACTTTATTTGGGAAAAGGATTTTTGATGAGATAATCTTGTTGAGACGAGGTCACACTAGAACAAGGCTGGTCCTAATCCAATGACTGGTAGCTTTCAAAAAAGAGGAAACTTGGACAAACAGGCACAAAGAAGAGACTGGGGTGATGTATCTAAAAGCTAAGGAAGACCAGGGATTGCCTGCAAGCCCCCAAAGTGAGGGGAGGAAGGAACAAGAAACAAACTCTCCCTCAGAGTTCCAGAGGAAGCAGCCCTGTTGACACCTTCATTTCGAACATCTAGCCCGCAGAACTGTGAGAGAATGAAGGTCTCCACTGCGGCAAGCCACCCAGTTTGTCGGACGCTATCACAGAAGCCTTAGGAAACTCCTACACCCAGCAGATCTCTTCTGTCACTTAAAATGCTCAAGCTTCAAGCAGAGAAATGTACAGTAAGGAACATGCTAGAATCTCTGGTCTCTGACACTGAGGACCAGGGCAGTCATAAATAGGTCGGGCAAGTGGGGTACAGTGGCCTCCAGCCCTGGCTGTGAGGACTCACCGTCACACATGCCATCATCACTGGCCAGAGAGACAAGGCCGTAAAACGGGCCACAGCTAAGACTTGAGGAGAAGCTTTCCGAAGGGAAGCTACAAACAACGTTGAGGAGTGTCTGGCAACAGGGCATGTTGGAAGACAGAATTTGGTACTGTGTGCCTGTTTTTAAAGTCTGTTACCTCTATCATCAGTCCTCCCTCGCAACCCCAGTGCTGGTCTCTCTGCCTGTGTTTTAACAAAATCACCTTTTGCACCAAAAAAAAAAAAAAAAAAAAAAAACCCTGAAGGTGTAACAGTGAACATGACTCATTATCAGCCCTGGGGACCCACAGTCCCACAGGGAGGGAGGGGCCCAGCTTCAAGGCGTGCGGCAGGACACACGACTGAGGTCACCACTGTTCTCCTGGCAGCCGCTGGGCTCAGCAGTCTTAGTGGGGTCCCGCCTGGGCGGCCTGGACCAACAGGCAGCACACAACCCCTCACTGGAGAACTTTGTGATGCAAGTGTTTCAGGATGGAATAAAAAAGCCCAGAACCCCACTGAGAATTCCCGCAGTCCTCCATGAGCAGGTGGGAGAGGGTTTTCGGAGAAGCAGCAGTGGGCAAAGCAATGACCTGATGTGGACATCAGCAGAGCAGAGGCAAACAGAAGCGGACAGAACGGAGGGAGAGAACATTCAGCAGACGACTGTTTTCCTGTCAGCAACCTACAGGTTGTGTTTCACTTTGGAAACAAAATTTCCTGCAAGAAAAACCATACAGTAAAATTTACGGTTTAACTTTTTTTTCTTATTTGTATACAAGATCTCTAAATTTCTTAATCTGGCCCTGGTGAGACATCTTCAAGGCACTTCTAAGGTTCTACGACACCGACACCGGCCATCGGCCCCGCCCGCAAAGATGTGTACTTCGCACCCGCGCCTCCCAGGGCCTGAACTGTGGAGGCTGTCCCCACCTGTAAGCAGAGATCTGGGCTCTGCCCGGGATCTGAAGCTCTTGCTCCATCTCCTGCTTGCTGGTGTCCAGGTAGGTGACCAGCAGGTCCAGTCTGTTGATTCGGAAAAGAAGCTCCTTCAAGAAGGACAGGTTGTTTTCCTCCAACAGTCTCTTTTCCTGGAGTCTCTGGAATAACATCAGGGGATCCTTGATGGGCTCCTGCTTCTTCTGGGGGATGTAGTCCATGCTCAGGAATTTGAGGGAAGCCAGCTCATCACTGTCCAGCTGTTCTCCAATATTATAGAGGCATTTACTGAAATTCATGTTGTCCAAGTGTCAGGAGAGGGTTGTGGTAGCCTAGGTCAAAATACAATCAATATTACTTTCAGCCGAGGAAGAGAAGTACCGCTCACAAGTGTGTTCCTTCATGAAGTGTTATTATCTCTGCTCTACACCAGACATTTTACTGAGGACACCGGGAAGACAAAAACAAACAGGACACCTTTCTGCTCTCAACGAGCTCACTATTTGAGGAGGTAGATGCACAGATTAGCCAACGGTCAGAGAGTTGTGACCAGGGCACCGCAGGAATAGAGAGGAAGGAACCCTGCCTCATCCAGGGAGAAGGGTTTCCTGGAAGGAAGGTCCCTTTGGGAAGTAATTTATGCAGAAGAGGGGGGCGAGAATGTTCAAGTCAATTCAGGCAGGTGCGAGGAGCTCAGTAAAGTAACCACGAAGGGTCCGGGATGGTGGGAGAAGGGGTGAAGCTGTGGCCAGGAACCATATACAAAGGGCCTCGAACTCTGGGGGCAAGGGCTCAGGCTTTGTCCTAGAGGTGATGGGGAATTAAGGACTGTAATGCCATCCAGTTGGGGACTCTTTTCTTTTTTTTTTTTTTTTTAAGATTTTATGTACTTATTTGACAGAGACAGCAACAGTGGGAACACAAGCACGGGGGAGCTGGAGAGGGAGAAGCAGACTCCCCGCTGAGTGGGGAGCCCGACCCCGGGATTCCCACCCTCGTGGAAGGCAGATGTTTAGTGACTGAGCCACCCAGGCATCCCCTGAGATTAGCATTTCAAGTGTGGAGGATGGGGGCTCCTGGGTGGCTCAGTCGGTTAAGCATCTGCCATGGGCTCAGGTCATGATCCCAGGGGCCTGGCTGGGCTTCCTGCTCAGTGGGGAGCCCGCTTCTCCCTCTGCCCCTCCCCCATGCACGCATTCTCTCATACTCTCTCTTTCTCAAATTTTTTTTTTTTTTTTTTTAAGTATGGGGGATAGATTGGAAGGGCAGGAGGCTAGGGAAGTGATGGGGTCTGACTGAAAGCATGGTGCCAGGAAGTCAGGATGCAGTGCCGTCCCCCAAGGGCCTCAGGATCAGCACCCACGGCAGATCAAGGCCCCACGACTGGAAATGAAACGGAGTGAATTTTGTCAGCCTTCCAATTCAAACTGTCTCCAAATCAGGTGACATAATACCTCCACACACATGTTTGGGCAGGTAGAAAAGGAGAGTGCAGGGCTTCTGGAAATCCCGGACACCCTTCACGCAAACGGCCCAGGACCTGTTCCTCCTCCCATGAGCCCCCTGAGTCACACCCAACCCTCCCTGCTCTGATGGGCCCATGTCTGTGATAAAACAAGCCCCTGGTGCCGGGTTTGTACTGGATTCTTCATAGGAACAGGCGTGGGCCCCAGCTCCCTAAGGCCAGTGCCGTATCACGGTCAAAGCCAGGAAGCTTGCCAGCAGCTGACTGCCGGGAAGGGGCGGGAGTGCAACGGTTCAGAGTAGGGGCGTTAGGGTCTGACAAAAGTTAGATCAGAGCCCCTCTGGGACGCGGGCCCCAGGCCTAGGCTGCTCAGGTCCTCTGAGGGTTAGGGGCTCCCTCTGTAAAATGGGGACCACAACACCCACCTCCTAGGTGTTTGACTAAAGTAAGTCCTATAAGGCATGTGCAGATATGACGAAAAATGAATGAACAAATGAGGGTTAACCCAAAAGAAGGAAACAGATCCCGGCTGTGGGGACCCAACAGGAACTGGGCAGCTGAGAACTTCCCTCGCCCTCCTGGCTTCCCACTTCCCCGGTGGGACACTCATGAGGAAGCAGTGTTTTTCCAAACTCTGCAAAGTTGAAAAACACTTGGTTGACGCCATACTTTAGGAGGTGCTCCCAGAAAGCGGCAGTTTGAGAACCTTGAATTAGAAAACCTTTAACTTCCTGTCCAGTTCCACCATTTCCTGGACCCCACAGAGTCCGTGCTCCTGGGCACTTTCCTTAACCTCAAACGATCTTAACCTGTTTGTACCTCTTTCCTCCCGGAAGCAAAGTGGCGAGGTTTGGGGTCCTTAAGCTCCCTGCACTGGCTAACATTCTTGGATGAAAACACAAATCCTGATTCTATTACTTGACATAATGAGCAAGTGAACCAGGATCCATATATTTTCTGTATCTGACGTTAAGATGTAAGTATTTTGGGGGCACCTGGGTGGCTTAGTGGGTTAAGGGTTCAACTCTTGATTTCGGCTTAAGTCATGATCTCAGGGTCATGAAATCGAGCCCTGGATAGGACTCTGCCCTGGGCAGGGAGCCGACTTAAGATTCCCTCCCTGCCTCTCCCTCTGCTTCTCCCAACTCCCACCATCCCCTGTGGACACAGCTCGCTTGCTCTCTCGCGCTCTCTCTCTCTCAAAATACATTAATTAAATAACAGAAACATTTTAATTTGCCCCATAAGGTTAAGTTTTAATATTTTTATAAAGTGCTTTGAGAGACTTCGAAATTTTTAGTTTTTCTTTTAAGAACGCCTTTCCCGTCCCTCACCCACTCTGATTATGGAAGTAGTGTTTTTTGTGTGCGTGAAAATTGAAAATATAATAAATCATAAAGTGGTCACAGTTATCATTATCATACACACACACACACACAAGATAGCACACATCACATATACATTTATATAAAAAATCAGAATCAGGCTGCATATCCAGGTATATACACCTATTTTTTTCCCCCACTTAATATTTAGAATGAACTATTACCCCACCATTAAATATTCTTTTTTGGAATATTTTTCATGTTTTTTTTTTAAAGATTTTATTTATTCATTTGAGAAAGAGAGAGAATGAGAGAGGGAGAGAGAGAGAGAGCATGAGAGGTGCAAGGGTCAGAGGGAGAAGCAGACCCCCTGCTGAGCAGGGAGCCTGGGACTCCAGGATCATGACCTGAGTGGAAGGCAATCACTCAACCAACTGAACCACCCAGAGACCCCTATTTTTAGTGTTTCTTGATCTCCAGCATGCAGATATATCAAAATTTATTTTAAGGAATTTTCAATTTCTTTACTCTTAAAAATAATATTGTATTGAGAAGCTTTTTCATACATCCTGTGCATATCTCTGATGGTTTCTCTCTTAGAATTGGAATTATGGAGCAAAACCTTTTTTCTCCTTTTTACTCTAGAATGTACACCCTTGTCTAGACAAGTTTTCATGACTCGAAATTAGAAGAAAGTGTTTTGGACAGATACACTTTGCGTTGGATTCCCAAAGGCTGCAGATCTTTCACAAAAGCAATCAATTATCATGAAAATACTTCTATTTAGAAAACACATCTTAATATGTGGCTCACACCTAACAGCATATGTTCAAAATGTAGCAAACAAAACTGACTGAACAAACTCACAAGTTCATTGCCTAAATCACACCCCATAGCAACACATGTGTGCTAAACAGGATATGAGCGCGGACTGTCACCACAACACAATGTGCAGCCCGAAACAACTGGAAACATCCCTAATGTTCATCAGTATAGAAACGGCTAAATAAACGAAGATACAGTCAGAATACTGTGCAGCAGTTCAGAATGCACTCCATCTTCTGAAATAAAAACAATAGCAATCCAAGATGTGTTAGGACACTAGAAAAAAGTAGAAAAAGCAATCGCAATATTTTTTAAAATGTGTCTACTTTTTAAAAAATACTCAAAGCAATTCGATTTTCAGTGGTTACAGAGACATACGCAAAAGTAGAAAATAAAAAGGTAACGGGGTTCTGGGAAGAGACATAGCAAATTCAAAATTTTCTTCTGGGGAATGAAGGAGAAAATTAGAACTTGGCGGCAAAGGAGTGAAGAAAGAATAGCCCTTTTCCTGTAATACGGTAAGAAGAATGTATGCAGATATTCTCAGGTAGATGAAACTACTGTTAAAATACTTAAATGTGTTCTTGGGTTTGAAGTTGTATAAGAGAGTAAGTGAAGGAGGAACAGGAAATGACAATCTTGGAACAGGAAATGACATACCAAGGGCATATTAACCAGGAAAGGAGACTAGATCAGAGGAGGAAGCAACACAACCACAACTGTGTTTTGTTTTGTTTTTCAAGTAGGCTCCCCACCCAGCGCCCAGCTTGTAGCCCAATGCAGACTTGAACTCACGATCTTGAGATCAAGACCTCAGCTGGTATCAAGAGTCAGGAGCTTACTGCGGGTTGCTGAGGGGTGGGGGGTTATCGAGAGGGTGGCTGAGTGATGGACACTGGGGAGAGCATGTGCTGTGGTGAGTGCTGTGAAGTGTGTAAGCTGATGATTCACAGACCTGTACCTCTGGAGCAAAAAATACATTATATGTTAATAAAAAAGATACATAAAAACTGAAAAAAATAAAAATAAATTTGCAATTAAAAACATTCCCACAGAGAAAACTGTAGCCCTCCACAGCTTCATTGATGATTTCCATTACATATTCAAGAAAGAAAAAAAAGGGGGGTCAGTAGCTTAACCAACTGAGCCCCCCAGGCACCCCTATATTTGTGTTCTTAAAAGAAAAGAAAGTATTAGAAGAACTTAAACTTTAAAAAAGAACTTAAGAAAACTCAGAGAACCTATTTGCCCCCAAAATAGCAGGAAATTTCCACATACCTTTCTCAGAAAATAGAAAATCTAGTAGACTAAGTAGGAGACTCGTAGATCAAAGTGACCCAGGTGAAAACTCTAACCGTATTTTGTCCCAGTAGCAAATACACGTCCTTTCAAACACATACCAAATAGTCACAAAAATTGTCCACAAAGAAAATCTTAGTATGAGATTTCCAAAGAATACAAATACTACAGTCCATTGTCTCTTTTAGAAGGTTAACAGTGAAACTAAAAAGTAGCATTTTGATTAGAAGTTAACAATGAAAAATAGCCAAAGTGAACCCACCTACACAAAGGGCTATCCACCTTGAGGTGTTAACACACTGTACATGGGATTAGAACGATCGGGCAGACTTCTCGAACAAACTGAAATGGATCGTAACTTAATTCTTTACATTAAAATAAGCTGCAGATGAGTCAGAGACTCAAAGCTGAACATTAAAATATGAAGAAAAGAAACTTTGGAGAATTGTTTAAAATAATCATGCAGTGATTTTTTTAAAAAAGTGATACTTTCTAAGTATGACAAAAAAACTGGAAACCATTTCAGAAAGGATGATGAATGTCCTTAAATAACGACTAAAATATTCTGCCAAAATAAGCCAGACAAAAATCTAAAACTAAATAAATCTTGCACTTGGGGGGAAAGTGGAAAAAGGATTGATTTTCTTAAAGTCAATTAAAAAAAAAAAAAAAGGAGAGAGAGAGAGATAAAGACCAACGATCCAATGCATAAACACACAGTTCAGAGAAAAGTAAGTACTGGTGGCTTTATTTTTTAAAAACCGATGGCTTTTAAACATTTGAAAAGATGGTCAACTTCATTCGCTGCAAAAAAATAAAAAAAGGCAAACTGAAATTACAAAAGACCACTTTTCAACTACCAAATTGGCGAAGCACAAAACTTGCAATACAGAGTTTTGAAACCGTGAAAATGAAAACAGGAACAGGTGAGTGATTTGGCCGAAGAGGTCAGAATATGAAAGAACCCCACACTTAACTTCCAGGAGTTTCTCCTACATTAGTGATGTACTTAAAAACATGTACAGAGCTCTTCATCGCAGCACTGCTTGACAGAACAAAGGGGCAGAAACCACTGTTTATCCATATCAGAAGTTCAATGAAACCTGACGGCAATATTTAAAAAGAAGAGGAAGACCACTGTGATCAGGTTTGTGGGATTCATACAACGATGTGGCTTTGTGTAATCACTGAAGGTCCTTGAACAGAACCAATCCTCAGAAGGCTGCTTCACTGATTGTGTGGGAGAAGAGGGACTAGAAGCCCACCAGGCCAGGGCCGCCAAAGTCAGGCTTCCTGCTTGACTTTTTAGGGTGTGTATGTATTACTTATTCTACGTGGACTTACATGTAGATGAAAATCACCACTTCCTTTTTTTTTTAAGATTTCATTCATTTATTTGACAGAGAAAGAGAGCAGGAGAGCATGAGCATTGGGAGAGGCAGAAGCAGAGAACCAGCCCGGGTTTAATTCCAGCACCCTGGGATCATGATCTGAGCCAACGGCAGTCGCGAAACTGACTGAGCCACCCAGGCGCCCTGAAAATCACTACTTAAAAAACCCATTTTTATTCACAAGCTGGAAAGGAGCTAACCTAGGTCCCGTGGTGTCTAGCACCATTAGCTCCAACGTCCTTAAAATTTTTAAATAAGTTCTAACCTCTATTAAAATCTCCATTTACAGAATCAAATGAACCAAAGAACCAAACGAAAGTGGAATCTTTTTTTTCCTCCATAATTTTTTCTGAAAATGTGGTTATTGTATCCATTTTAGAAAGTACAGAAAAGAAAAAAAGAAAATAAGAATTACCTATAGTAAAAAAACAAAATAAAAAGATTTAAAAATTTTTTTAAATTAAAAAAAATTATAAATTAAAAAAAAGAATTACCTATAGTTCCACCATCCAACAATAATCACCTAATAAAATTTTACTATCTTTCCTACCAAGCATTTTATATACATACTTATATTTTCCCTCATATTTTATCATATCATACTTCTGAGGTATAAGTGGAATTTTCATTGGTAATATTGTAAGTATATCTTGATATCTTCAATTTTCTCTTCTGTGGCACAGATTTTTTTTTTTTTATGGCACAGATTTTAAAATTTGTAAAGTACAGAATCATAGGATTGGACATGATTTACATAACCAGTCTCTGCTTACAGTTAGAATAAGATCTTAAGGTGCAAATCTCCATGTATACCTCTGATTATTTTCTTAGAATAATTTCTGAGAAGTAGGAGCTACAGAGCCCAAAGAAATAAAGCTTCTTTAAGGCTTCTGTTACATATTCAATAGCATTTTCTGACAGTATATAGTAATAATAATAATAATAATAATAATAATAATAAAACAATCCAAGGCCAGGATGACATGAGTCTGGTTAGAACACGATTGGCACTCGGCTCCTGTCCTCTGTAGCTGGCTCATCTCATTCACTTTATTATCTTTGCAATAATTAGACAGTGCTTTCTCAATGACTTTTGCATCACATCAAAATGGAGATCTGGCAAGGCCTCATTTCTGGTCAGGTTTTACCAGACACCTATGGCATAACGTCAGTCTTGGTTTGTTTAGCTCACACATCTCTCTAGTCATAGTGCCTGGAAAGCAATTATCTGCAACAGAATTTCACATCTTTGATAACGGGCCACCTCTGGGCACTGTGACCCACAGGTACACGGACTGTGGCATGGTTCTTGTTTGATGGGACTGAGGTTTACTGTGTAAGACCACGGGCTAGAAACTTTGTTACAGTAATATTTTTCAAAGAACGTTTGCTGTTGTATTTTTCTGATCCTAAAATATGTAAAAGTCACACTTATTCCTCAGAGAAAGTACAGAAAAGTATAAAAAAAGTATAAAAGGTATAAAAAGAAAAAGAAAGTCACCATTCAGAAGTAATGCTTTGGTTACATTTAGTGGTTTCCTTCCACTTGTATCTGTGTGTGTGTGAACACATACATATAATGTGTTTATATACATATATAAAAGATATAAATTCGGGCGCCTGGGTGGCTCAGTCATTAAGCATCTGCCTTTGGCTCAGGTCATGATCCCAGGGTCCTGGGATCAAGCCCCGCATCAGGCTCCCTGCTCAGCGGGGAGCCTGCTTCTCCCTCTCCCTACCCACCCCCACCCCCGCCCCGCTTCTTGTGTTCCTGCTTTCGCTGTCCCTCTCTGTCACATAAATAAATAAAATCTTTAAAAAACAAATATATAGGGCCACCTGGGTGGCTCAGTTGGTTGAGGCCTCTGCCCTCAGCTCGGGTCATGATCCCAGGGTCCTGAGATCGAGCCCCACATCGGGCTCTCTGCTCAGCAGGGAGCCTGCTTCCTCCTCTCTCTCTGCCTGCCTCTCTGCCTGCTTGTGATCTCCGTCTGTCAAATAAATGAATAAAATCTTTAAAAATATATATATATTTGAATATTTTCATATATAGTGCACACAAGGCAGAAGAAAGGGATGGGGATATAATACCGCCAGGAAATTTTCTTTCACTTTCAATTATATGGTATCTATTAAATCATAACTCCATATAAATAGATTTGTATTAGACTATATATATATCTTTAATATTTGTAATAATAAATTTATGCCCCAAAGTATTTGATATATATAAATGTTTATATTATGATATACAAATATTTATATCTCTCTATTATCGTTGTCATATTACTACTGTGAAAAATCAGTTTAGAAACAAGCTCGTAGGAGAGGTGGCAGGCTCAGATTTGAGCATCTCCCTTGAGGGTTTCAACGACAGGCCCTGCAAAGATTCAGATTGTATTTTAGTTGCAAATGGAAGTCGGTGAAGGAATTTAACCAAAAAAATAGACATGTAATCATAATATTTTCAAAGACTAAAATATAAAAAAATTTTTGAAAGACAAAAATACTCCCCAAACTCAAAACCAGGAATTCTTAATAAACCCACTGCGGTAGAGAGAGGGACCCCACAGAAAGTGACAATCAGACCGGTATGTGCCGGGGCCTGGATTTAGACGGTGTCACCTCTTTCCGGAGTCCCAACTCTACCCCTGCTTAGGCCATGATTTAATTAAGGATAAGGTCTCTGTACAGACAGGCGAACTTGGAGCATTCCAGAAAAACCTCACCTAAGCTGGAGAGGGCCTTGAGATCTAGAGTCTACGGGGCTCTCGCCATGGCTCTCAGAGGGACGACTAACTCTTACGGTTTACACACCCTCCACAGCCTAGAAAATTTTAAAATTAAAGGTCTTTCTACCGGAAGGCCCAACCAACCTTACCAAAGAAGCCAGTCCTGGGACCCTCACAGTACAGAGGCAGCAGCTTCTTCACAGGCCTGTTTTCTCCTGAAGTGAATAAAACAAGAGTGAAGAGCCGAGAGAGAACAGGAACTGCTCAGTCTACTTCCTGTTTACGAAATGACTGACTCATTTAGGAGCAGCACCTCCTCCCAGAACTCAACAATCCGACCTCCAGAACTTAACAATCTGAGAGGAACAGGGGACAGGGTTCTGGGTGGAAAACTGGGCACCTGAGCTTTGGCTCTGGCTGTGAGACTTGGGATGGGTCGTTCTGCTTTTGCAAACTCATTACCACGTTCCAAAATTAGAAAGTTGGATTGGATGGTAACTAAGAACCCCCTCTCTAACTATTTCAAGAATTTACAGATTTTTCTGGGTTCATTATGAAGACCTGAATGTTTTAATTCAGTAAATATTGACCGAGAACTTCTGAGAGATCTGAAAACTGTGGGGCCCACATCATGGCTCTCAGAGGGTCTGCTAAGCCCCACAGCTAACTCTCAGGGTTTCCCATCTACATTAGAATATGAGGGTCACCCCCTTGGGCTCCAGGACCACCAGATCCCACGCTCAGCAGACTGGAAACGTCTGGCATCAAAGGCCTTTCTTGAGAGGCCCAGATGACCTTACCCAAGAGAAAAACAAATCCTAGGGTCTTTAGCATGGTCTGGGCCCTAGAGATGGAACTGCACAAAACACATTAAGCCTTTTTGCTGTGTATCAACTGAAATGTTTTCTGATGTAAAGAAATTTTTAAAAATCAAACACTACCTTTTTTAGAAACTGTCTTTTTTCTTTCCCCAAATAGAATAAGAGTTTCAGAGGGCTGAGAGCATCTTAGAGCCAAGCGGATTAAAGGAGGTGTCTAGGAAGTGTCTTTCTACCAGTAGAGAGCTGGGTAACGAGCCCTCCATGACCTTCACTCCCATTAGATTCTGCCCGTGAAGTCCAAGTGAGAACACAGCAACAGAAGGAAATCCTGTTAGGAGGGAAATCCTAACCTAGGAGGGATTCCCTGATTCTTGATGCTTCCTGAGTCTCCCCTCCCCCCACCCAGCATTCATTCCACTATTTTGTGGCCAGTTCCTGTGCGGGGCTGTGAGCTTCACAAGGGCAGGAGTACACCACACCCTTCACGTGTGTGTTCCCAGAACCTGCCACGGGGGAGCGATATTCACAAGCTACCAATGTTTCCCTCAAATCCACGAGAAGAAGAAAGTCCGTGGAGGGACAATGGGTCTGAACGGGGAGCTCCTTGACAGGGATGCTTACAAAGCCAAAGCATGTACGAGGTGATGCTCAGAAACTTTAATAATCTGAGAAAGACAAGATGAAGTGACATGGTACCTACTTTCTACCCATCAGATTGGCCAAGGTTTGCAGGTGGGATCCAGACCAAGGATGTGTGGGCAAGTTCTTAGTTCTTCCTTATAGAGGATTGTGACGTCTGCCCGGCATGTAATACCATGTAGGGCAGAAACTGGGACCTGGCAAAACAGGGAATTTCAAGTGCCAGGGCTCTCCCTTTAAAAAAAGAAGCAGGGGTGCCTCGGTGGCTCAGTGGGTTAAAGCCTCTGCCTTCAGCTCAGGTCATGATCCCAGGGTCCTGGGATCAAGCCCCACATTGGGCTCTCTGCTCGGCAGGAAGCCTGCTTCCTCCTCTCTTTCTCTCTCTGCCTACTTGTGATCTCTGTCTGTCAAATAAATAAATAAAATCTTTAAAAAGAAAGAAAGAAAGAAGCAGAATGAGCAAAATGCAATCCAAATAATACCAATATATAGGAACAATCACTAATACTTACTGAGAACTTAGTAGCACCAGGCACAGCCTCAAGCAGTTACCATGTATTATCTCATTAAATCCGCAGTACCACCTCACGAGGTAGTACGAACCCCATTTAATGCTGAGGAAACAGAAGCACAGAGAAATGACTTACTTGTTCCGGTTCATAGTGAAAAAATAGTGTGTACACACAAAACAATGATAGACTTTGCAAAGATACAGACCAATTCAGGGATAGTATCGAAAGTTTTAAAGAGCTATCTTTTGGGAGGCAGCAGAGAGGGTAGGAGGGATGGGGGGTTGCTGCGAGATGGCCGAAGGCGGTGGGTGGGCTCTCAACCCTCTGCCCACCTGGTAAAGAAAACAAAGGAAGTAGGTAAACAGTATCTTTTGGGATCTCCAAACTGATCAGGCAGAAAGAGAGACACTGTGTCTGTATTTGAGGCGGCAGGGGAGACACTGCGGGAATGTAGCAGAGTACTGGAGATCCCTCAGATTCCATGTCGCAAGGCCCAAGGCTGCAGGGCAGAGAGAAAGCCCACTCCGAGATGTGGGGCCCCGGCACGACCCTGACGTGTCCCCACTCCGCCTGCTGAATGAGTCCGGGAAACACGCTACATCAGAAGCCTCTCTGCACCAGGCACTCACCTGGTCCCCCTGTCCCAGCGACATCCACAGAGCACCCGATGCCAAGACCCCCGAACGGCCTAACGTCACAGACTCCTAAGGCCTGTCCACCCAGCCCGAGAAAAATCCCTTGAAAGAGGGTGGGGATGAGGAGAGTGTGGATGGAAACACCTCCAGGAAGAAGTTTTCTTTTACTTTCGATAAGGCCACCTTCTGTCTCCCTCAGTGGACTCACTTCCTGTTCTTCACATTCAAAATTTACTAGTGAATTCAGCCGGGCTTTTAAAAAAAAAAAAAAAAAAAAAAAAAACAAGTCCCAAGAGACAAGAGCAGAATCTGGTCTTCCGTTAGCAAGAAAAAAAAATTCCTCAACAGAAACCTCTAGAAACTAAATCTGATTCCTAAAGCAAAAGGACAAGGATGACTCACTCAAACAAGAATTGCTTCTTAAAGGAACCGACGTCCAATTTCTAACCATTCAGAAGAGGAACTTTGGCCACTTGTCAACATGTAGACTAGCTGGTTAGTGAAGGGGGCAGAGTATGCCCCCCAAAATAAACCACTTTGCATATGGATTATTTTTAATTAGAGTTTCATGAGAAGTAACCAGTGCAAGCAGGACAGTTTGAACCTTCTTTTCCTCCTGCAAGCAGGAAATAAATCTCGGATGTAAAAGTTCCCGTCCTGTACCAGGAGTTAGACATCCTCACCACCAAAGATAGGGAAGTTAGAGCTGAGAAAACTATCCAAGCAAACCTTGTAACTTCCTCACTAATTTACTGCCCCAAGCCCAAACTAAGTTCTCTTGTCCATTTTTCACAAATTGATTATTTGTCTAAAAGGTATAAAAGCTGCCTGCTTGGGAGTCACCTGGGTGGCTCAGTGGGTTAAGCCTTTGACTCTTTTTTAAAGATTTTATTTATTTATTTGAGAAAGAGAGAATCCGAGAGAGCGACAGAGAGCATGAGTAAGGAGGAGAGGGAGAAGCAGGGAGCCTGCTCAGCAGGGGGCCCCAAGAGGGGCCCTATCCCGGGACCCTGGGATCATAACCTGAGCTGAAGGCAGAGGCTTACCCGACTGAGCCACCCAGGCGCCGCTAAGCCTCTGACTCTTGAATTCAGGTCAGGTCTTGATCTCAAGGCCATTGGATAGAGTGGTAAGAGGGCGGAGATTTGTCCTCCAGGACTCCGAGCCCCGGGCCCTCTCTAGCTTTCCCTCGTCTTCTAACTCCTCCACACCCTCCGTCTCTGTTTCCTGGGTGAATGTGTTTAAGGGCTTTCTTCCCTTTCGCCTTCACATCTTGCACCTTTTAGAACTAAAACACGCAATAATATAATTCCTATATGTTGTACCTTTACCTGGATTATCTCTTAATTTTCCCCACAGTGCGGGGCTTGGGGGAGAATTACTCACCCGCCTTACAGATGAGGAAACCGACGCTCAAACCCTCAAACAGATACATAGACTCAAACTCAATCCTGTCGGGACCAAACACGAGGATTTTTCCGCTCTAACACACTAGTCTCCCTTCCCTAGGCAATTTGAAATGACCATTGTGGACAGAAGAGCCATATATTTAAGCAGCTGGTCATTGTCTATACATTAAAACACAGCCATGGTTCTCAAGGTGACTTACCTGAGAACTAACTGGGGAAGTTGAAAAAAATACCCAATCTTCAGACCCCAGCTTTGGAATTCCAACCTGAGCAGAATTTTAAGAGACAGACCAGCTGGGACACTTAGGAGCAGTGCCTGGGCCTTCAACATTTGTCAGCACATATTTGCTGCCATCGTGACACGAGTTGACGACATCTCTAGGATGGCTATGAATTATTAGACATATTGTACGGATAAGCAAACAGTTCAGTGTCGTTGAGCTGATAAATGGCAAGACCAGCGCACAAACCCAGGAAGGTCTCACTTGAGATGCCCGTTTCCCCGTCTGCACCCACGCCCAGCCCGGCTGAAACAGACGAATTGCTGGAGGCGGCACGGGGGGCTGTACTTAGAGTGGACGGAGGGGTCTCACGGCTTCAGCGGGGGTTGTTTGTAAAGTATGGCTCCTAGGCTCTTTCTAAAGAAGGAAGATGAATCATTAACAAGGGAAATGTGAACCTCAAGCTTGTTAAACTCTTTTTGTGATCTGCAAGGATTATTATTAATTCCCTTGCTTTATTTAACCAGTTTCTTACTTCCATCTTGAGACACATATATCTGAGGATTTGTGTCGAAATGAATAATGTCCGTGGTCCTCTGTGCTAGGGGAACCGGCCGACTCATATCTATTCATCCACTGAAAGCAAGTTGGGATCTGTACATCTCCCTGAGAAAGCCTGGAAGGTTTAAACCTTCCAACCACCCATGGCACACCCTTCGTATTGATCTAGACTTGCACCAGAGGACTTAGTCCAAGACAAACACTCTGCACAAAACAAAAATCCCAGAACATGCTTATTCTTTTGATAGTTGTTTCCTTATTAAGTCATGCATACCTGACCCACGGGCCAGGTGGTCTGGTTTGTGGATTTGATTGGACTCCTCTTTGTCCTTCTTTGGCTCTGGCAGCCAGTCTTGGCTCTGGCCCTACTCCTTTTAGGGAGTGGGAAGAGAAAAGAAAAGAGATGGCATTCCAATCAGTCCATTTCATTCCCTCCTGAGCTTGCAGGGAGAGACTCAATTAGTTATCTACAAGTTTTTTTGTTTTTTTATTAACATATAATGTATTCTTTGCTTCAGGGGTACAGGTCTGTGAATCATCAGTCTTACACAATTCACAGCAGTCTTTTGATTTTTGTTTCGATAGTAAGTTGATTAGACAGACAGTCACAGACAGGAGAGTTTAGTCACTGATCTGAATTCATATATTCTATAATATGCTGGTTGCCAATCCTTGCTTCCTCTACTTTCAGAAAGAAACTGCTGCAGACAAAATACATACCACGGGGGGTGCCTGGGTGGCTCAGTGGGTTAAGCCTCTGCCTTGGGCTCAGGTCATGATCTCAGGGTCCTGGGATCTCAGCAGGGAGCCTGCTTCCTCCCCTCTCTCTCTCTCTGCCTGCCTCTCTGCCTATTTGTGATCTCTCTCTGTCGAATAAATAAATAAAATCTTAAAAAAAAAAAAAAAAAAGAACACACACCATTGATCTGGAAAGGAGGAAACTGAGGCCATGGTTGGGCTGTGATGCTAATACCAATGTCACCAACCAAATTTCTTCCATATTTCTTGGAGGCCTGGGAATAAACAAGGTGAGAATCTTCCATGTTCTGGCTTCACTATATGCCCATACCCAAGAAATCAAGAAATGGAGCACCCCAAAGCCTACAGACAAGTGCCAAGAGTCATTTTAAAAATTGTTTTATATAGTAAAATATATATAACATAAACCTTACCAGTCTGACCATTTTTCAGTGACATAAGTACATTGCATGCCTACACATCTATTACCACACTCCAAGAGCCACACTTTTAATGATATAACAACATATCCATTAGTAACAATGCAATTTCCTGGGTTTTTTTTTTTTTTTTAAGAATTATTTTTTTATTTGAGATGGGGAGAGAGAGAGAGAGCATGGGTGGAGAAGGAGAGAATCTTCAAGCAGATCCTGGTGAGCATGGGGCCCGATGTGGAGCTCGATCTTGCAACCCTAAGATCATGACCCGAGCCAAAGCCGAGTCAGATGCTTAACAGACTGAGCCACCCGGGTGCCCCAATGCGGTTTCCTTTAAACTTAAACTCAGATTTCTCTTCATTTAAAGTGTTTTTCTTAGTTTATGTCATTTGATCCTTGTCTATAACCATACTTCCTAGTCTAAGGCTGGAAGGGCAGGTATTATAAAAACATTTAGGAAACCAGAGCTCAGACAGGTGCAGTGACTGGGTGAGACACACAGCTCCCTCAGCTATAACCAGCACCAGTGACCGCTTCTTTAAAAAAAGATGGGTAGACTAGTCTCGAAAACAAGTATTTTCTCTATTTTAAAAGAATTCACTCCTCATTTTCTGCAAAGGACATTCATTTTACGTGTTCTCCACATAGAAGGATTTCAAGCATGTCTGTGATAGTAATAATTACAAAGCCTTCAATTAAAAATAAGCAATGAATTTTTTTTTCCTGCAAAACTATTAGGAAAAATGATAATATACACACCCTCAGTAGGGCGGCAGGTACGCAGGCACTGGCAAGCCCCAGGGGAGACGGCGAAGAAGGCAAAGTGTGTACTTGGTGTCTTTCCTACACAGGACACTGTTTCTTCCCCCAGAGTGTCCTCTCGGGCTCACAGTCCATATCCCATCCCTACCAAATCCTTCTCTCGATAGACATTCAACTAAAATGACAACTCACCTGCATATTAGAAGGGTTAATGCAGTTTCTTATTCACCTTTCTTGAGATAGTCTATACAAAGCCACAAGTGAACATATATTTGCCTTAACTTAATTTCAGTGCAAATGATTTGCATATTTATATAAAGATGTGCGTTCTGCAATTTTTTCATCTAACTCCATCCTGGAGCTCTTTCCACATCAGTACCTATGAACCATTTCAATCCTTTATCTGTGCTTCTGGGCTAGAGTTTAGCACTGCGTGGGATAACACACAGTTAAGTTTGAGTCTCTGAGAGCCCATTTGGGCTCCTTGGTACAACAGTAAAAATGCTGTGTGGACCCTGAGCCTGACCTTGGGCGTCAGTGGCTGTTTGATTCCCTCATAGTCAGTGACAGTTGGTTAGTGAGCAAAAGGGCCAAATCTTAGAAATGGGTCTTCCGCCACCAGGGTTGGGCATGTTATGAACTCTCCGAATTAGAATTTTTATTTTCTCTAAAGCTGCTCAGAAGGAGATTAAATGAGAGAGTCCTGATGATAGTCATTCCAAATAACATGTTAGGAGTGTCAATAGAATTCATATTCACTCTTTATTAAGCAAGCATTAATTAAATGCCCAGTAATTGTCTGGGCACCTGGGTGGCTCAGTTGGTTGAGCGACTGCCTTCGGCTCAGGTCATGATCCCAGACTTCCAGGATCAAGTCCCACCTCAGGCTCCCAGCTCGAGTCTGGGAGTCTGGGAGAAGGTCAAAGGGAGTCTGCTTCTCCCTCTGAACTTCTCCTCTGTCATGCTCTCTCTCACTCATTCTCTCTCAAATAAATAAATAAAATCTTTTTTTAAAAATTTCTTAAATGCTTAATAATTGTTCATTGTTTCACAAAATAAAAAGAAAAGGTCATGAGTAGGCATAGAAGTTAGGTTATAGAGTTAACTCTTTTTGACTTGCCATATTGTTTTGCAGACTTCCAATATCTGAGAGAATGAGTCATCTCTCACCTGATACAACATAGAGGGGACCAGAATATGCCATCCCCAAATATGCCAGTTGGACACAAAGATTTTTTTTTGAGCTAGAGGCAAATGAGAAGCCTTCTGGAGCATCCTTTATCTGACTAAAAGTAGAAACTTCCGAGAAATTAGAACTTCCATAAATCCCTCTCTCAGGGAATTTTTAGGGCCATGAAAAAGAAGGAAAGTTGGCACCAGCTTAGTTTGCCCCAGATACTTACCTTCCTACAGTCTGCTGCTCTTGGAAGCCTAAAACCCTTTGCTTTCACTTCTGTACATACTGTTCTTTGCAAAGATTTTACAAAAGCCCTGGTTTCAACCACCCTTTTGAGTTACCAATCACTCAGCTTTCTCCTACGTGATGTGCTCTCCTGCATTTATAAACTGTTTTTCTCTTGTTCATCTGTCTTTTGTTGGTCTAGTTTTCTGGGCCCCAGACAGAGAACGTAGTAGGGTAGAGGGAAAAAGTTTCCCCTTCTCTACAGTGTCAACAATCATCCCACCTACAGAGCAGACGAGAGGCAAAGTATCACGGCCAGGCCTTTTGTCTCTCCATCTTGTTTCTTTCTTTTATGCAAGGGCAGTAAATGAAATTTCCCTGGTGGTTCAGACTTTCATCTAAATATCCATAGGTAAGGACAGCTGTATCCCCAAATACTCAAGGATATGCTAGACATAGCCTCATAGTAATAATAAAAGACAGTGTATTAGTCATGTCTTCTATTTTGCATTTTTGATGCTTTAACAGTTTGAGGCTTGGCTGATCCTGGAGAGACTACCCTTCCCAGAGTTAGTTAATTCCTAGAGAAAGCTTGCCTGTGAGCATATCTTTCATATGCAAATCAACTAATCCAATGTCCATATTCTCCAGTCACTTCTTTTATGAGACCTTTTACTCCTCTGCCTGAGTCACTGTAGGCCAGGTACCAGATGACTGGGAACAGCCCCTACATCCTGAAGGGACAACCCCGACATCCAGCCCTACATCCCCTTTCAGTTCACTGAGAGTATGCAAGCTAACCCACCCACCGGAAGCCTGATTGGCCTGTCTTACCCGCTCCTTCCTATAACAGCTCTTGCCCACATTTTCCCCTCACTCCCTCTGCCTGCCCAGCAGACTGGTGCTTTCCCACGTGGACCTGCATGGTATGCCCCTCCTCCTGGGATCTGTGAATATAAACTCCTTCCTCAAGACAGTCCTTTCCACGTCTGCTTGTCTTCCCATACCTGACTAAAACAAATCCCAGGTACCCTTACCACAGACAGCCACACTGGTTTAACATTTTCAACCCCACTCTGTACAGTCTAGAGGAGCAGAAGATGAAGTTCCTTGAGAGAGAATCATGGCAGAAGTTGTGAGAATTAATAAAAGGAAACCTCATGCAGAATGGAGTCAGGAGGCTGGAAGGGAGTGCTCTCAGCCCTGCCACTCGTTGTCGGTGGCAAATCCTACAGCAAGAGAAAGATCTTATACATGGGTACTACATTATTATCCCAGCAGGAGGAAGGAAGGCTTTCCTCCTCCCCCAGCAACAGCCCAGCCAATGGGAGACTGTCACACTCAGCCAATGAGAAGTCATACTCCGAACTCCCGAGTTACTGCACCGGATTTTCGGTTGAAACTGTCCTTCCTCACTCCTCTCCCTCCTTTCTTCTATGACTGGGCCTCTCCTTTGTTCTGTGGACTTGCCTAGGGTTTTGTCACAGCTTTGCTTGTTCTAGATTGCAACTCTCTGCTATTCCCAAATAAACCCATCTTCTGCTGCTAAAATAACTGGCAGTTTTGCTTTTAAGGTTAACAAAGGACAACTGAGGTGTGGGTAAAAAGGGGTCCAGTGGAAGAGAAAGGACTTGCACTTGTCCACAGTGTCCTAGTGAGGAGGGAGATGGGGGGAAATGCTTAGAGTAAAGTGAATGTGATGTTGTGATTTTTAATAAATATATGGTTTGGTCTTCATTCGGTGTTCCTGGCTCACAACTCCCCAAACTCCCAAAACATAAGCGCAATAAGAGCTTATTTTGTCATAATATTTGGGCCTTTGTTCTGAAATTACTTCAGAGCCATGAAGGTGAAAGGGTTGTCTTGTTATTCATAACAAGCCCCTTTCCACCACAACTGAGTTTATGTTAATCAGGTGACTTTTGGAAATCCCCTAAGGGATTTCCCCTAAGGAAATTTCCCTTATAGGAGGATGGGGTTGCTGGTTGCCAGTGGATCCAACCATGAATACAAGGTTGGAATTTTGAGTGCCATCTCTTGACCTCTGAGGAGGGGAGAGAGGCTAGGGTTTGGATCAATCACCAATGGTCAATGATCTAATCGTGTATACCTATGTAATGGATCCTCCTTAAAAACCAAAAGGACAGGGTTAAGATAGCTGTCAGGTTGGTGACCAGAATTCTATCCATATGCCAGGCCCCAAACTCTGCAGAGACAGAAGCGCTGGTATTTAGGACCCTTCTGGACCTTACCCTGTGTATCTCTATATCTGGCTGTTCATTTATTTCCTTTAATATCCTATGTAATAAACTGGCAATCTAGTGAGCAAAAATGTTTCTCTGAGTTTCATAAGCTGCTCTAATGTGTCAGTTGAACCTAAAGAAGGGATTATAGGAACTTCCAGTTTATAACCAGTCAGAAGCACAGGTAACAACCAGAACTTGCTATCGGCATCTGAAGTGGGGGGTGGAAGGAGCAGTCTTGTGGAACTGAGCCCTCTTAACCCGTGGGATCTGACTGTATCTCCAGGTAGTGTCAGAATTGAGTTAAATTTGTGGGACATCCAGTCAGTATCCATAGAAAATTGAGTTAATGGCTTGGTGGTATGGAGAAACACACACACACACACACACACACACCAGAGTTAGGGAACTGTCCACAAACTACCCTTACTTCTGACACTAATTGCTAGTTGAGAGGGTTCCCCAAAACACCCTCAGTCTTGATCATTGAAAGCTGTTATACTCGTGATTGTGTTATTACGTGGTTGTGGCTGTGTGTATCTTATAGAAGATACAGATTAAAACTGACCAAGGGAACAGATAGATGGGGCGGAGTCCAGAAAGATTCCAAAAACGGAGCTTCAGTTGTCCCCTCCCTATGGAGTCACAGAGTGCATTAAATCCTCTCAGCAATGAGGTACAACAATGAAGCTTATCTGAGCCTTGATGTCCAGAGTCTTGACTGGGAATCTGTGGCCATCAGTCTCCAGTCCTTCCGAGAAGTTGAACCGGTACCCAGAGCCCCTACCATAAATCAAATTTTTGAACTTTCTGGCTTAGTTCAAGTCCCCTAGGCAACACTCCAGAGGCCAAAGACAAAGGCCAGCCTTCTCTTTGGGCAAAGTTCAACTCTTTATTATATACTTAAGTTGATCAGGGTGCTTGAAAGAAGATAAGATTGTGCCTCACTCCCCAGCAGGATGCTTGATGAATCACAGAATCTCAGAGGACCATTATAGTAAGTCCACTGAAGTGGACTACTCTGAGGAAGTTGCTGAAAGACCCCCTCTTGCAATTTCTGGCTTTGGGGGGGATGTGAGCATGAAGACTGGTGCCTGAATCCCATTTGGAACACAAAGAAGGTAAGACAATTATTGACGTTATCACTACTCAGCAGAGGGAAGCCAGGGAGGAAATGAGGTACAATTGAGGATTTTCTTATGGGACAAAAGTTGTGTGGCTCAAAATCTCTGGTTGGATCGCAACAGAATAACTTCTTCCTAGGGCCTTGATGTTGTGGAGTTCATCCCCAGGGCTGAGAGCTTGGGTAGGATGAGCAAGATTCTGTGTTCCCTCTCAAAAGCTCCGTCATAAATGGGGAAAGCTAGAATTCCTCACACATCTGTGCGTGACATTGTCACAAGTCAGAACCTGTCATGACAGTAGACTTGGACTGATGAGAGAGATCTACAGCTAAGTGGAAGGACTCCTGCCTGCTTACCTTCTTCCCATGCACTGCTCTGAGGGTGCCAGAGACCACAGCATGGGTGGAGAGTGAAATGACAAAGAAAATAGTCCCCTCCCCAACTGAAGGTCCCCTAGCTAGGATTTGCCCCTGAGGGTAATGGAGATCCTTTGACTTCTACTGAGATAAAAATCTTGAAATAGCGAAACCGAATTTCTAATGGGTGATAATGAGTCATAATTACAAAGTATTACTAAATAATATCCTTCTTAGAACCAGAAGAAAACGGAAAGCTGTGGGATCAGCCCAGTGTCAGGGCTGTCACAGAAGGTATCTCATACCAACACTGAAAGTAATGACAGGAGACATAACGTTGTGTGTCAACTATCCTTTGATTAAAAGTGAATAAATAAATAGATAAATTGGGGCACCTGGGTGGCTCAGTGGGTTGAGGCCTCTGCCTTCGGCTCCGGTCATGGTCCCAGGGTCCTGGGATCGAGCCCCACATCGGGCTCTCTGCTCAGCGGGGAGCCTGCTTCCTCCTCTCTCTCTGCCTGCCTTTCTGTCTGCTTGTGGTCTCTGGGTGTCGGATAAATGAATAAAATCTTTAAAAAAAAAAATAAATAAAATAAATAAATAAATAGATAAATAGATAAAGCGATGGGAGAAAAATAAAGGCAGTTCCTCTTGGTACGCCAGTGAGTTCAGGCCAATCAATAAAATAAACATTAGTTTTGGAGAATAGGGGTTGGTGTAAAAAGATCAGCATCTACTAGAGCTTAAGGGAAGGAGGGCAAGTAGGTGGGGTACAGGGGATTTTCAGGGCAGTGAAACTGAATGATACTGTGATGTAATTGACATTTTGCATTTGACAAAACCCCTGAAAGTGTACTATGAAAATGCATAGACTAAACCCTAATGTAAAATATGGACTTTAGTTAATAATAAGAGTAATAGTAATAATGTGTCGAAACTGGTTCATCAGTGTAACCAATGTACCACATGGCAGATGTTACTAATAGAAGAAAGTATGTGGAGAGAGAAAGGCTGGGGAAATATATATAGGAATCCCATACTTTCTGCTCAGTTTTTCTGTAAATCTAAAATTTTTAATTTTTTTTATTTTTAAAGATTTTATTTATTTATTTGACAGAGAGAGAGATCACAAGTAGGCAGTGCAGCAGGCAGAGAGGGGAAGCAGGCTTCCCACTGAGCAGAGACCCCGAAGCAGAGACCCCTGAGCTGAAGACAGAGGCTTAGCCCACTGAGCCACCCAAGCACTCCTAAAAAAATTTTTTTTAAAGCCTCAGGGCACCTGCGTAGCTCAGTTGGCTAAGTATCTGACTCTTGATCTCAGCACAGGTCTTGATGATCACAACGTCGTGAGTTCGAGCCCCACATTGGGCTCCATGCCGAGTATGGAGACTACTTTAAAAAAATAAAAATGAAAAAATTAAATTTATTCCTTAATTTTAAAAAAAGTCTCACAGATTCATGATTCCTGGATTCATAGATAAAGATGACACTGCAGTGAAGTGAAAAAAAAGATTGTCTTTATAATAAATAAGGACAGATCCACTGGATCGAGCCATATAAAAATAAAAGGAGCCTTTATCTCCCACCTACAGAAAACTCACATCCACTTGGATCATAAACCTAAATAAGAAACACTAAGAGAAGGTCTTCATGATACTGAAGTAAAGGAAGGCTCTTAAATAGGATCCAGAAAGTACTGCACCATCAAGGACAACCCGGTCAGCAAGAGTGTTTAGAATTACAAGCTTCTGTTTGGAAGCATGAAGGCCGGCCAGATGCTAGGGGAAGAAATGTTGGGAAAGGGAGCGATCTTCCAGACACTTCGATAAGTGAAAGCAGTGTTGCAGAGCGGTGTAGCTAGACCAAGCTGATCACCAGAAAACACATAATGACGTCTCCCCTGCCTTCCAGCCCCTTTGATGTCATAGCTTGGAAGTGTAAAACTCTTCAAATGATTTTCTGAGGGGAAATTTGCATCCTGCCTCGAGGTGAGGATTCACTGACAGATTTGCTCAAGCTGAAAACCTGAGCCGATCATGTTGCCACTTGTGATCATTTAGCAGCCACCTCAGTCAGCCGTGTCCCCGTCTGTGAAATGACAGAAATAGACATGCTGGTCTCTACCCCGGTTTGGGGCACAGAGCCCCTAAGCCCTTATCGATCCCAAGGCCTATGAGCATTAGGAGCGTCTTTCGTTCTAATGAGGTGACTTTAGGTGGGCTGCTGGGTGAAGGCTGGTCACCAGAAAGACTAAGCTGTGATTAGAAGCTTGGAGTTTTCAGCTTCACCCCGTCGCCCATCCTCCAGAAAAGGGTGGGGGGAGGGGCTGGAAATGGAGTAACAATTGAGCATGCTCTGAGGAAGCCTCCATAAAATCCCGATAGTGGGGGTTCTGGAAACTTCGAGGCTGGCAAACACATCCAGCCGAGGAGTGTGACGCACCCTAGTGCCGTGAGGACAAGCTCCAGGGCCTGGGACCCTCCCAGATCTCACTCTCTGATGTCTTCATCCCACTGTCGTTTGCATCCTCTGGCATAGCCCTGAACTAACTGGTAAACCAGTTGAAAGTGCTTCCCTGAGGTCTGCGAGCCAGTCTAGCAAATTAATTGAACCCAATTGTTCTGGATATATGTCTTTATCTTGTTCATTATTTAAATAGCGGGGAAAGAGAGAAATAATTACTATGACTCAGGAAGTAGGGCATTTGGACCTCAAAAATTGAAGCTGTTACTCCTTAATTGATTGTGCAAAGGAATTCTGAGAAATCCAGCAACCGCTGGGAAACTAGAGCTGAGGGTAAAGGACAAAGCCAGGAAGAAGGACGTCCAACCTGAGACTGGCAAGGACTCAACTGGGTTCTCGCTTGTTTACAAAAGCAACTTGCACTTAACATATACTCAGTTGAGAAGAAAGTATCATCTGGACATCCCAGTGGCTACTGGCCTAGAAAATTCTAGAATAAATTAGCTCTTTCCTAACATCCTAAATAAGGGGCACCTGAGTGGCTCAGTGGGTTAAGTGTCTGATCCCAGGATACTGTGCTCGAGTCCCACCTCGGGCTCCCTACTCAGTGAGAAGGCTGCTTCTCCCTCTGCCTCTACCTACCCCTCCCTCTGCTCGTGTCCAAGCTCTCTCGATCTCTGTCAAATAAATAAATAAATAAAATCTTTAAAAAAAAAAAAAAAAACCTTGCCAGAGGGCAAAGACCAGTGCTTCTTTCTGGGATGTGTTCCAAGAAACGCCTCCAAAAATGTAATGAAAGTCTAATAAAGAACATTTGACCAGTGTTCCCTGTGAACACAACTTCTGGAATTTCTGCAGACAGAACAGACCCAGCAAATCAACACGAGAGGGTGAGAATCTGAACAGGAAATGAGACACTCCTTTTTCCATGTCATGGTGGCAGGGCAGGCCTCACTGCAGAGGGGAGAGAGCACAGGCCAGCAAGTGAGGTACCCGAACTGCACAATTGAGCTCTCAGTCCAATGTCTAGCTTCCCAAATAAGGGAGTGAGGGAGTTAGACTAGACAATCTTTAAGGATACTTTCAATCCAAACATTTAATGAATACAT
Source organism: Mustela nigripes (assembly GCF_022355385.1). Classification (NCBI taxonomy): domain Eukaryota; kingdom Metazoa; phylum Chordata; class Mammalia; order Carnivora; family Mustelidae; genus Mustela; species Mustela nigripes. The sequence continues at coordinate 12,876,739 of NC_081559.1, read as the reverse complement.
AACAATATGCTTTTTTCTCATTTAGTGTCTTAATTTTCTTCTAGGATTCATCCCCCCCCCCCTCCCTTCTGGTAACCCTCAGTTCTCCACAATTAAGTCTTTTTCTTGGTTTCCCTCTCTGTCTCTTTTTCCTTTGTTCATTTGTTTTATTTCTTAAATTCCACACGTGAGTGAAATCACATGATACTTGTCTATTTCTGACTGACTTATTTCACTTAGCATAATACCCTCTAGAGTGTTACAGATTCATGTTGTTGCAAATGGCAAGATTTCTTTTTTTTTATGAATGACTTATATTCCATTGTGTATATATACCACCTCCTCTTTGTCCATTCATCAATCAACAGACCCTGGAGCTGTTTCTAATTTAGCTGTTGTAAATAACGCTGCAGTAAACATCGGAGTGCATGTGTCCCTTTGAACTTATATTTTTGTATCTTTTGGGTAAATACCCAGTAGTGCAATTACTGAGTCAAAGGGTAGTTCTATTTTTAAGTTTCTGAGGAAACTCCATACTACTTTCCTCAGGGGTCGTACCAGCTTGCATTCCCCCCAATGGTGCACGAGGGCTCCCCTTTCTCCACATCCTCGCCAACACCTGTGGCTTCTTGCGTTGTTGATTTTGGCCATTCTGACAAGTGTGAAATGATACCTCATTGTGGTTTTGATTTGTTTCCCTGATGATGAGTGATGTTGAGCATCTTTTTCATGTGTCTGCTGGATTTGACAGTTATTTTTCAAGTTAGGGACTCTTCCTTCCAACGGAAGCTTCCTGGCATTTTTTTTTTTTTTTTTTTTAATCAGGAAGGGGTGTTAAATTATCAAGAAAAAATTTTCAGGATGTTTGATGTTGAAATATAGGATTTTCCTACCTCGGTTTCCTATTAATAAATTGCTTGTATTGTGTTTATAGATTCAGGGCTATGTGTACCTTACAAAATGAGTTGAAAAAAAATCTCTTTTTCCATATCCTGTGATTACCTCAACAACAGGAATTTTCTTGTATATAAATTCACTGTCCATCTACTTTTGTCACTTATTAAATGGATGTGAGGTATTGGCTTTGTTAGGCATATGAAATCTTTTTTTTTTCTTTTAAAGATTTTATTTATTTATTTGACAGAGACAGAGAGCACAAGTAGGCAGAGAGGCAGGCAGAGAGTGAGGGAGAAGCAGGCTCTCCGCTGAGCAGAAAGCCTGATGCGGAGCTTGATCCCAGGACCCTGAGATCATGACCTGAGCCGAAGGCAGATGCTTAACAACAGGGCCACCCAGGTGCCCCGCAAATGAATTCTTAATATGGATTTATTAAGCTTTTCTTTTCATTATCATATTTTTCCAATTTTGTTGTTTTCTTTTGCTTTATTTGTGAGAGGGAGAGAGGTTTTTTTTTTTTTTTTTTTAAGATTTTATTTATTTATTTGACAGACAGAGATCACAAGCAGGCAGAGAGAGAGGAAGGGAAGCAGACTCCCTGCTGAGCAGAGAGCCCGATGCAGGCTCGATCCCAGGACCCTGAGATCATGACCTGAGCCAAAGGCTGAGCCTTTAACCCTTTGAGCCACCCATGCGCCCTGAGAGGGAGAGAGTTTAAATTTTTAGCTATTGAAACCTGTTTACTTTATCTCTGGTACTGATCTCTAATTGGTGGCTCATGAAGATTTTTAGGGATACCAAAATGCTTTGTGTTTATGAAATAATAGCTATTGTAAGTTCAGAAAACCTTTCCCTTTCTCCCTTCTAGGTTCTTTGGCCTAAAAATTAAACTGACATAAGATAGATGAACAGTAAAAGAGCACATTTCTTTTTTCTTTTTCCAAGATTTTATTTATTTATTGGAGAGAGAGGGAGAGCTATCGAGAGAGCACAAGTAGGGGAAGAAGGAGCGGGAGCAGCAGACTCCCCATTGAGGAAGGAGCCCATTGCGGAGCTAGATCTCAGGACTCTGGAGACCATGAGCTGAGCTGAAGGCAGACGCTCAACCTACTGAGCCACCCAGACACCCTGAGAAGAGCCCATTTCTTACATATGGGCGCCCATAGAAACATGAGACTCCTCGGCAGTCAGGTAATTGAGGTTGATATATCATCCTGAGCTAAGGAGAACCAGGAAAGGGGTCCGGAGCTTCAAAGTGGAGGAAGACCGTTCCCAGGAAAATGAGCAAAGCAAATGTTTGGTAAAGAAATGTTTGCTTACCATGCAGGGAAGTCTTTCGGATAGAAAAAGCTATTTCTGGTATTAGCTCTCTTCCTGGTACAGGCTCCCTCTCTAACGTCTTTTAGGCAGTTAAGGAGGAGGTGAAAAAGAACAAAACAAAACGAAACAGAAGAAAGCCTCCTCTTGGCCCCGGCTGTCTTCCGCTGGAAATAATCCCCGAGCCAGAGTGGCGCATTTTGGAATGGCTTATTCCACTCCCCTCAGTACATTCCGTTGTCAATTTCTCTAGCTGCGTTCAAGCCTAGGTAGATCTTACTACACAGAGATAAGAAATTCAATCAAAATTTTAATTGATTTTTTTATTTTAAAATTTTTTTTAATTTTATTTATTTGTCAGAGAGAAAGAGGGCACAGCAGGGGAGCAGCAGGCAGAGGAAGAAACAGGCTCTCCACTGAGTAGGGAGCCCGATTCGGGAATCGATCGGAGCACCCCGAGATCATGACCTGAGCCAAAGGCAGACACTTAACTGACTGAGCCACCCAGGTGCCCTTGTATTTTAAATTTAAATATCCAGTTCAGTGATTTGATTTTGATATACAATGGAAAGTGAGAGTCTAGCTTGACTTTTTGTCCAAGTGGTTAACTAGTCGCCTAATACCACTTACTTAGTATTCCCGTATTCACCGTGGATTTGTGCTACCCCTTTGCCTTTATGATACCTTTGCATATTTTAGGGATTATTTCTGGACTATCTACTCTGTTCTATTTTTCTCTTCATGTAGTTCTTCTCTTAGCCTTTTCATTACTATAAGTCTGTATTTTATCTGGTCAATGGAGAGTGTAAGTTTACTTTTTTCCCTATGTTGTTTTTCTTTTCTCTCCTCTCACAGGGCCAGCAGAAGCTGTGTCACAGCGGGAAATAAGATGGAGGACAGGAGGCATCATCTCATGTCTGTCCTTCTCGGGGAGAATGACTCTGATGTTTCTCTGGGAGTAGAGGAGAAAAGGAAGAAGCAGGAAAATAACAGATCATGTGAGATGGTAAACAGGCTTTAAAATTCTTCTCTGTTCTTGAAGGCGATGGGTCTGAAGGAGAAGAGTATGATTTTAGATCCACTTGTTTATGGCAAAAAAAAAAAAAAGAGAGAGAGAGAGAAGTAAGCTGTATCAGGATATCCTATCTTATCTGTTGTTGTTGATAAGGACTCAATAGCTCAGCTCCCACAGGGTGCTGCTGGGGACTTATCGATCAAAACAGGGAAGGAGGGGCGCCTGGGTGGCTCAGTGGGTTAAAGCCTCTGCCTTCAGCTCGGGTCATGATCCCAGGGTTCTGGGATCGAGCCCCGCATCAGGCTCTCTGCTCAGCAGGGAGCCTGCTTCCTCCTCTCTCTCTCTCTCTGCCTGCCTCTCTGCCTGCTTGTAATCTCTGTCTGCCAAATAAAATAAAATAAAATCTTTAAAAAAAAAAAAAAAAAACAGGGAAGGAGAGGCACTTGGATGGCCCAGTTAATTTAGCAACTGACTTGATTTTGGCTCAGGTCGTGATTTCACAATCATGGTGACATCAAGCCCCATATCGGGCTCCACGTGTCGAGCGTGGAGCCTGCTTCATTAAGATTCTCCTCAGGGAGCCCGGGTGGCTCAGTTGTTAAGTGTCTGCCTTTGGCTCAGGTCATGATCCCAGGGTCCTGGGATCGAGTCCCACGTCAGGCTCCTTGCTCGGTGGGGAGCCTGCTTCTCTCCTTCCTTCTGCCTGCCACTCTGCCTGCTTGTGTTCTTGCTCTCTGTCAGATAAATAAATAAAATCTTAAAAAATAAAATAAATAAAAATTCTCCTTCTCCCTCTGCCTCTCCCATGCCCCACCTTGCACACAATCATTCTCGCTTCTAAAAAAAAAAATAGAGGAATTAACTATGGCCAGGGGACATTGAGACTTTAAATACTGAGAGTTTTTGAGGTCTGAGAGTGTTTAGTTTATGTGAGGCGATTCTGCTAATCTAGACAGTGCTCCAAAAACCTTGGGGCATTAGATCCTGCCACAGAAAAGGCAACTTTTAGCTGCAGGGGTGAGAACCTTGCAGGGGTGAGAACCTTGCAGGGGTGAGAACCTTGCAGCAGCCCAGCAGCACGAGGCACATTGCTTTCTCTCTGCCTACTTGTGATCTCTGTCTGTCTGTACTCACCACTGATGATTTTGAAAATGCCCAATAAATAAATAACATAAGAGTTCAGCAGCCATCCCTTTACCCATAGGTATCAACTTTGCGTAGCTGTGTAGGTGTAGAGTCTAATGGATCATACTGAGTATAGCTTTTTGGTCAACTTTCTCCGTGAATTTCACCCCAGCCTCCTTTCCCTCGGCTCTCCTTGAAAAGACTAGCCCTGACCAGAGTCTGTTCCCCAAGTTTCTTCCTTCTCTCCTCACATGCTTGGTCCCCATCTGCTTGACTGGATCACAGGCCATGTCTGAATGGAATTCTCATGTTGACTTGCTGCCCTCTGGTGAGTTTATTAAAGCATTTATCACAAACACTGGGATGTTCACTCTGGCAATGAACACTGACATGAGACGCTCATGTTTCCTGGGTATAATTCTTCTGAGGAATAGGATCTCTGATTTCAAGTGCCAGGAATTTGTTATTGGCCTGGACAACGGGAAAATACTGGGGAAATTCCCAAATATTTGGAAACTAAGTAACATGTTTCTAAATAATCCGTGGGTCAAAAAAGAAATCAAAAGGAAATTAGGTCGTATTTCTGAATTGAATTAAGATAAAAACAAAATGTATCAAAATTTGTGGGATGCTGCTAAAGCAGTACTTAGGGGGAAATTTATAGCACCAAATGCATATAGTACCAAATGCATATAGGAAGCAGGGGTGGGGAGGAGCAGGGCAGGATGAAAAGGAGCACATAGAATAGTTTGGAGGTGATGAATATGTTCACTCTCTTACCGTGGCAATGATCTCACATATATGCATAGATATGTTAAAATTTATCAAATAATATACTTCAAGTATGTGCTATTTGTTATTTATCAATACACCTCAGTAAAACTGTTTTAAACAGAGGTGGGGAGGGTGACTGGGTGGCTTAGTCGCTTAAGCATGCTGCTCTTGATTTCGGCTCGGTCATGTCTCAAGGTCGTGAGTTTGAGCCCTGCTTGAGACTATCCACTTGGTGTGGTGTCTGCTTGAGATTCTCTCCTCCTTCTCCCTCTGCTCATCTCCCTGCACATGCTCTCTCTCTCTCTTTCACATAAATAAATAAAATCTTAAAAAAAAATCATGTGGGTAGTGCCTACACTATCGGACAGTGCAGATCAAAAGCAACCACTAAAAGAAAATCAAAAGAATAGATAATTAACAAGCTAGTAAAAGGGTAATATAGACTTTTTGAAAAATTACTTAAGTTACCTAAAGGAAGTCAAGAAAGTAGAGAAAAGTGAACTGGTGACACAAATAGAAAACAACTAGAAAAATAGGAGATTTAAACCCAATTATATCAATAATTACAGTAAATGAAAATGAACAAAATCTTTTAACTTTAAGAAGATCCCAGATTGTATTTTGAAAGCAAAAACAAAGCAAAAATTTTAAAACTTGACAATACATCATGAGGAAGGGCAAAATATACCATCCCAAAATATACCATTTAGCATATTAGTTATTTTGAATTAAAGTTACTTAAGAAACAGCCTGTACAAGAAAGACACTCTGAACCTCCTTTGTCCCTATGACAGCAAAAACCAAATCTCTGATGTGAAAGTTACTCTTCCCTGTATCAGCAAGTAGAGAGACATCCTTCTCACTAGAAATAGAGAACTCAGGGCCAAAAAGAGTATATAAACAAACCTTGCTACTTTCTCACTAATCTGCTACCTCATTCCCAAACTTCTTTGTTTTGTCAATTTTTCACAAACTTATTGTTGCTTTGTCTAACAGGTGTAAAACATGTTTGCTTTGGTCACTCCTTTTTGAGTCTGACATTTTCATGAGCTCCCGTTCATACAAAATTAACTTTTTTTTTTTTTCCTGTTAGCCTGTCCTCTGTCGATTTAATTATTAGGCCAGTCAAAGAACCCAGAAGGACAAAAGGGAAAAATTTTCCTCCCCTACAACAGCTTACAACAGACACATTTCAAGTGTAAAGACACTGAAATCCTGAAAATGTAAGGATGGAAAAACTGGTATCATTACACTAATATCAAACCAAGCAGACCTAGAACACAGTGATCAGAACTAAAATGAGAACTAGACAATCCACAATTATAGTAGGAGGTACCTGTGTGTCTCTCAGTAATTGACAAGTCAGAGGAAAAAGCAGTAGAGCCATTGGCAACTTAAATAACACAGTTAACAGTCTTGACCTAAATGACAAAATTGGTTGATTGGAAGCTAGAAGGATAAGCATGTGGCATATACATGTGGAATTAAATAACAGGAGAATGAGGTGTCCAAAGTAGATGCCACAGGGAGAAGGGCTGGAGGGTGGGGGCTGTGGCCTTTCTCACTGGTGAAAAGATGCTGCTGTGTCCTTGTCTTTCCCAACTAGGATATCTGCTAATTCCCACTCCTTGTGTTCAACTAGAAAAACCACCAACTTCTTGCCAGTATTTCATAGTCTGGTCCATTCCACACTTCCCAATTTTCCCAAAATGAGAAAGCACATGGCCAGCAAGACTCAGATATGAAAGAACTCCTTAATATTATCCTAAAATCACTGATCTCTACACAAGGCTTATTCTAGAACTTTCCGTCAAGAGTCTGGGCTTCTGTAGCCGAATCACCACCTGGGCAGTTGAGATGCTCTCTGTCACCGCAGGCTGGCCTTCATCATGAATGGCACCAAGTTGCTCCCTTTAGTCACTTCGGAATGACTTCATCAATTTTTGTCATATTCCCTATTTATTTATTCTTTTGTTTACGTCATTTTTAACTGACTCGCTTTCTTTCCTTATATAAAATTTTACATAAATAAGTGCTATTAAAAATAAAGTTTTATATCACTACCATAAATGGAAAAGCATTGCGTTTGCTACAGAAGAGGAACTATAAGCATAAATAAAATGGAAATGTTACTATAACTAAGTTTCTAGATAGATACTGCTGACCTCTCCTCCTTTGTCAAAAAGGTAAGTTAGCATGTTTTCAAATACATTAAAGATAGATTAGCACTGACAGTGGATTTTTTTTTTTCCCTGAGGTAAGGGAACTATAAAGGGAATGACTTTTGCTCCGTTATCTACTGCTGTTTAATGCGTAATGACTGTGCACCACCCAGTATCACCAGCAGGCCGCAAGCTAGAAGGGAACGCTGCGTGAGCTCCCTGACAAGGTATCAAGAATGTGGCTAACTCGCGCCCCCTCCAAGCATTCCCAGCCAGTGGGTAACCGTGGCGGACCCCAGTGAGTCAGAGAGTGGGTGGGTCCCGACGGACACCTTTCTCCATCAGCCCATCGGGCAGCAGTGCCTGCCGCTTCTCTTAAGCCCACTTGGAATTTCCATGCTCATCCCAGGGGTCCCAAGGTTCAAGTGCCAGCTGTGCTTGGCTGCCCAGGCCCAGTCCCACAGTCTGAAAGGGACCACTCCTAGAGAGAGAGGGTTAAAAGTGAGTTGAAAGCCAGTATGTACCTGCATTTCAGCTGGGCTCTCTCCTAACACTGTCCCCTGTACCCGCCCTCTCTGGGGAAGGATCTAAGGTTGCTAGTTGCCCACCAGGATCAGGGTTCTCGAAGCAGGTGGTTAGAGAAAGGGGCCTCTCTTTCACCATCTGGGAAGCAGCTGGGTGTGGTGGACTCAGCGAGGACTTTGGAATCAGACCTAGATCTGGAATCCAACCTTGACCTTGTCTTGCTGAGGATCCTGATATGTTCTTTTTTTTTTTTTTTTTAAGATTTTTATTTATTTATTTGATAGAGATCACAAGTAGGCAGAGAGGCAGGCAGAGAGCCCGATGTGGGGCTCCATCCCAGAACCCCGAGATCATGACCTGAGCTGAAGGCAGAGGCTTAAACCACTGAGCCACCCAGGACCCCACCCCCAGATGTGTTCTTTTGCTTCACTCTGCCTCATTCTTTTCCTGTGGAAAATGGGGATTAATGGGGCACCTGGGTTGTCCCTCTGGTTAAGCATCTGCGTCCGGCTGGTGGACTCAGCCAGGGCTGGTCATGAGACCAGGATGCCCGGATGGAGCCCCACCTCAGGCTCCCAGCTCAGCAAGGAATCTGCTGCTTCTCTCCCCCGCCTCTACCCCAGCTTGTGCTCGCTCACTCTCTCTCTCGCAAATGAATAAATAAAATCCTTTTTAAAAATAGGAATAACAATGACTTCTCCGTGAGGTTGCTGCGTGTTGGGGAGGGCGTGGTGAGAAAAGCAGCGTCTGTGGTGTTTGCATATATTGCCTCTCAGAGAGCAGATGCCCCAGAAATGCTCATTCCTTTGCCCTCCGGCATCCCGCAGGCAGCTACTAGCCACCTTTTCCCCCAGAAGCTGTGGAGAGGAGGAGGGCGGAGGGCTCGGGGTGGGTAACCAGCCCGGATCAGACCTGACGTCACGTGGCTGGAACTGTGTGACTTGGCTCAGGCCGTGCCAGGAAGGCCCTCCTCCCACCGAGAGTTCTCTCTGCTTGCCGGCACAGTTGTCGTTTATCAGTTATTTTTGTTTCTTTGGAAAATAGCCCACTCCCCGAAGAAGCCCACTCACATATACAAAAAGAAAAAGCAGTCATTTATCACTGTAGCTATGTACTGAAGCACTGATAAAAATAAATGAGTAAATAAATAAATGAATAAATGAACGAACGAATGAATGAATGAATGAATGAATGAATAAAAGCATCTTCCCTTGACCTCTTCAATACGGACTTGAGAGCTCACACTATTATTCTGATTCTCTGCATCTGTATCTCTCCCTCTAAAGCCATCACGATTCTTTTTTTTTATTAGCATATAATGTACTATTAGCCCCAAGGGTACAGGTCTGTGAATCACCGGGTTTGCACACTTCACAGCACTCACCATAGCACATACCCTCCCCAATGTCCATAACCCAACCACCCTCTCCCTACCCCCTCCCCCCAGCAGCCCTCAGTTTGTTTTGTGAGATTAAGAGTCTCTTACGGTTTGTCTCCCTCCCCATCCCATCTTGTTTCACTCATTCTTTTCCTACCCCCCAACCCCCCCATGTTGCCTCTCAACTTCCTCATATCAGGGAGATCATATGTTAGTTGTCTTTCTCCGATTGACTTATTTCACTCAGCATAATATCCTCTGGTTTCAAACGTCGCAAAAGCCATCACGATTCTTGATCGGCCACATACCAGTCGTGTGACCTTGGGCAGGTCACATTCACAGCTTGGCACTTCTGTGTCCTGACATTAACATTAATGGTTACTATTAATTCCTTTGAGGAATTTGAGGGTTATTGCAAAAATCAATAAGTTAATACATGCAAAGGACTTAGAACAACCCCTGGTGTACAGAGTAAATACATAAGAAGTGTGAACAGGCGCATAAATCATATATGCTATTTTGTTGGCAAAAGCAGGGTCAGTATACCATGCCTGAATCAGTCCATGCACTGCCTCTCAGCTCCAAAGCCATTCTCCTGCCACCTGCTTGGTGACCCTGCAGCCACACCCGGTGAAAATGGCGCCTTCGCCGGCGGGTACAAGCTTCGGTGTTGCTCCTAGAGAACACTAGAGAGCAGAGGAAGGGCTTCTTGTCCAAGTTCAGCATGATTTTCTTCCTGCTTCTAAGGCACAGTTGCAGCAGCTTGCAGAAAACCCAGAGGGGCTCGCTCCCGGGAATTTTGTCAGCGCGCCAGCAGGAAGCCTGCTCACCAGCCTCCGTTTGCACGCGACGGAGGACCCCTGGCCCGCGTGGGAATGGCCACGTCCTCAACCAGTTCTGACTCCCAGCCTTAGTGGGGTGGGGAGGAGTCTCCCAAATGTGTTCCTCCTGCAGCCCTAAAGGGATTTACTTTTGGTAGTTGACTTTCTTTTACTGGTTAATAATGCTTCCTATTAAATTTTTTATTTTAAATTACAAGTGTGGTTTCTGTCTCTGAACTCTGAATATTTATGTCAGTATATATATGGCTTATAGTTTATAAGCCATAAACTATATAGCTTATAGTATCCTTTTTAGTTATTAGGATACAATGGGCAGCTTTCTCGTCTTCCCGAAGGTTATTGTCTCTCTTTTAAAGCAGTTTTTGTGGCAGTTTTACACTTTGATGTAGTCAAATGTATGTCTTTTCCTTTGTGACTTCCAGCTTCTGTGTATTGCTTAGAGAAACCTCTGGTCTTTTTTTTGCCTATATGTCTCTTAATGCCTTTATAGTTTTATTTTAACATTTATATTTTTGGAGTTTTGTGTATTTCGAGTTTCGTGTATGGTCTGAGGTACACATCTAATTTCATTTTCTGGATGATGGAGAATCCTTTGTCCTAATACAGTTTTTTAAATGTATGTATCCTTTCTTGGTCATTTTGTTATGTCATTTTTGCCAAAAAGTTGCCTTTCTTCTCTCCCGAACCAGATTACAATTTCCCAGAGGGCAGGGACATTCCTTGCCTCTGCACATTCTCGAACCACTTGAGACCAGGCAGAGCCAGGTACCTGTTAGTTGACTGTGTGGCCAGTGAGAAAGCTGAACAGGAACTAGCATATTTCTAGTGCAGCAAAGCTGCAAATGCAGAGCTCAGAGCTAAGAATGAATAAGGGCTGTTTCCCCCAGTTTCATGAATGAATGTGTTTGTGGTCTGTGTTTTAATTACTGAAGAATTCTGGCAGAGCACTATTTTAGGGTGGAGCATAGGAAACAAAGGAAGGGTAAGATCGCGTTCCCACCCTCACGAAGTCTGCGATCCCTAAAAGCCCGTCAGCAGGGGGCTCTTTCGATGGCCCTGACGTGCCTGTAATGGCACACAGGCAGCCGTAAAAAGGAACCAGGAGACCTATGTGTTCGGATATAGAAGAGGCTCTCTGAGCTATCTTAAATTTAAAAACCCAAGCGCAGAACAGTCTGCTAGCATTGGGGAAGGGTGAAATGAGAGAAGGACACATATGTGTTCGTGTAAGAAAAAAGTATCTCTGTAGGATACTCCACACACTGGAAACAGTGTCGGGGGCACCTGGCTGGGTCAGCCGGAAGACCATGCGACTCCGGATCTCAGGGTCGTGAGGTGGAGCCCCCTATGCGGTGCTGAGATTACTTACACAGAATTGTAAAACAACAACAATGACCTCTGCGGAAGGAACTGAGGATTTGGGGGACGGGGATCCGTGTGAAATCGACTTTTCCCTGTGTATCCTTCTGCACTGTATAAATGTTTTACTACAGGCTTGTATTATATTCCCCAATTTTTTAAAAAATGGAGTTTTTAAAAGAGGAAATGCAATAAACACATAGACCCATGAAACAAAAGTGTGAGCAGTAAGAGGGAAGAAGGGTGACAGGTTTGAGATTCTCTAACCACGGTCCACAACAGACAGGCGATCCTGGCAAAGGGCCGGGCACGTGTCTTGCTCTGGGGCACAGCAGATCGCAGGTCCTGCGGCTAGTGGGTGGCCAGAGGAGCAGGCCTCTGGAAAAAACTTGACATCAACCACTTCCCTGCCTGTAGGGGAGGGGGTGTCGAGACATCTGCGCAAAGGCCGACCGAGGCAAGGAAGTGGTTGAGATCTGTCTGTTCAGGCCCCGACATGTGTTCTGTGACTGCCACTGAATTCACTTCCTTGTCCTTCCCAGATATTATAACCTCGGACCAAACACGCACCGAAAGAGGTGGGGAAGCTTGCTGAGTGCACTCATCCCACGGAGGGACAGTGCCAGAGCCCGAGGAGGTTGGACCCGCCTAACATCTACACGCAGCTGTGCTTTCGATTACTGGAAGAATGAATCAGCTTTCTTGTAAGTTATAGAGCTCTTTTAATATTTGATCGTAATCTTTAACTTAGGCCAAACCCATTTTTTTTACAGGCCCGAAACTGTTGATAAAATTGTCTTCTCCTGCACATTTCTCAAGCAGAGAGGACAGGCTCCCGTCTCCAAGACCCGAGATGGGGTGCCGACGACTCTCACAGGCCTGCCCCCTGTCTCTCAGGAAGTATTCACAAGAGCGACGTGGCACAGACAGGAACGACAGGCCCCGGGACGTGGAGATCAGTCACAGGGAGTTCAAGTTTGGTTCTTCCACATTTCGAGTCGCGTGATCTTGTTTCTTGCTTCGCTTCTCTGAGCCTTGATTTTCTGATCCATACAATGGGCCCAGGAACACCTCTCTGTCACTCTCCCACAGCCATTTATTTTCAGCATTGGCAGGCGACTAGAGCCAAGGGCTGAAGCTGCTAATTGGGCGGCAGCGAGAAACAGCCCGCCAAACCTGGCTCGGGGTCTTCTCGACGGGTGGCCGGAGCTGAAGGTCCAGGCGGGCGCGGGCAGAGGGACCGGGATGATTTCAGGTGGTCGGATAAGCAGAAATGTAGGACGACCCGATATAGTCTGGAGCTGCACACGGAGTTTCTGCCACCCTGTGCCCGTCTGTGTTTTTGGTGGTGGTTATTTCTGTGGCAGCAATAGAATTCGTGTTGCCAAGGCAGGAACGGGCGTCCGCCTTTTAGAGCCATCGTTGCCGCCTGTCTGTTCTGGAAAAGGAAGCAAGCCTGCAGGTAGGGAAGCCCGTTGTGATGCCTCCTAACCTGGCCTTTCAGGCCATTCCAAAGCCAGGGTAGGAGAGGACAATGGTGTTGGTATTTCTGTTTCGACGTAGACGGTGTGTGCCTCCAATGTAAACGTCGCCCACCCCCTGCCAAAGCTGGATGAGGCTGAGGCTGGGGGGGTGAGGATATGGGGTCCCCAGGGGGTAGGGGTGCGGTCCTGCTTCACGCAGGTCTCTTCTGATCCATCTTAAGCCCCCTCTGCCTCCCCTGACTCCATCCCACCTGCCAGCCAGTCTGGCCGACTTGCTGGACTGTAGAGGGTTTTGCTTCCGAAGGGTCCCACCTTTAGAAGGTGATCGGGGAGCAGGAGGCAAGCTGAGCACAGCGCACCAGCTGACACCCTGCAAACCCCCTCCCATCCCCCCCCCCCCCCAGGTGGGACATGTGTGACATTCCTCGGGCGCTCCTGGCTGCCCTAAAGCTAAGGGGCGGGAAAACCCAATGATTAACTGAGAGGGATCCCAGTCCCATGAGACAGGGGTCTCCCTCAGTTTACAAAAGGTCTTAGTGATTTAGAAGAGAACAGCATTCTTATCCGGAGCCTAATTTCCAGAGACCCACAGACTCAATTTCCTGGAGCCCTAACATCACCCACCCACCTGATGGGGTTTTGGAGCATAGGTGAGGATCGGTAGCATGTGGCCCAGAGCCCAGGGCCAAGAAAGAATTCTTGAGACGTCTTTGGAGCAAAATGGTGGTTTATCAAAGCCCGGGGACAGGACCCATGGGCAGAGAGAGCTGGGTCCGGGGGTTGGGGGCGGTGGATTATATACTATGGGGTTGGTGAGCTCACACTCTACTAAGGAAAAGGGGGGTTTTAAAAGGATTTCTCTATGCTAAAGAAGACTCCCAGGATACCCGGAGGCCTTGCCATTGTCAAGTTAAGGTTGTTTTTCCCTCTAGCAAGGCAGTAACAGGAAGAAGGTTGGGGAGGTTCCTGGCAGAACGTTACACTCTGCCCCGCCCACTTCAAGTATCTGCCAATGGGCTGCAGGTTATGCGGACATTTCATTGCACCTACATTTCCTTCTGGAAGCTCCGCTATTGGTAGAAGTGCTTTGTTCCTGCAGATTGCTAAGACATCTGTAACCTGCGGGAGACTCGTGAGTGCAGGATTGTGATCTGTATACGTTATTTGTTTTTCCTTTCCTTGTCTTCAGGGCAGCCAGGAGTCTGAGGAATGTCACAGGTATCCCATCTGGGGGAGGGGGTTGTGGGGCATCCGCTTCTGCTCGGTCCTCAGCTTGCCTCCTGCTCCCTCATCACATCCACAGTGATGTGGGAACAAAGGTAGATGGAAATGTAAATAGAATAAAATTTCCTCATAAACAGCAGCCCACTGACAAGGACCCGGGATAGGGTACCACATTCCTCCGGGAAACTCCAGCTGTCTTAGGGTTAATACTTCACTAGAGGGGAAACAGCCCTAACCTGACAAGGCCTCGAATATCTTGTAGGTCCTCTTTAGCTTACAAAACTTATTTTGAAAACCTCCCTCTTCCTTATGTCCCCCAATTCCCCTCACAACCCCCGGACAGCTCTCTCTGCCTGCAGGTCCTGTCCCCGGGCTTTCATAAAACCACCATTTTGCACCAAAGACGTCTCAAGAATTCTTTCTTGGCTGTTGGCTCTGGACCTCACCGCACCGAACCTCACTTATATCTCAAAACTATATCAAGACCACGGGAAGGGCCTGAAAGTTTGAGGTCTCCCACCTGGGAGGTGGGCCGAGGGCCGGAGGGCTGAGGGAGGTTGGGAGCCCGGTTTTCTCGCTCCCTTTGACCCGAGAGCCATTCCTGCACGCGTCGCTCGCACACGAATCCTCCGCTCCGGGTCTGATTCTGAGCACGTGACACAAGATCTGCACGATTCAGGGGTTTGGGTTCTGTTTTCATTTTGGCTCTGAAGGAAGAGAAGCTCCAGCATATTTTGGGCGCTGAGGGGAAGGATTTGGGCAAGAAGGGAGAGTTGATAGAGCAGGAAAGGGAGGGAGGCCTCTGAGAGTGGCGTCCTCGAGTGAGCGGGGTGCGACAGTCCTGCACGTGACAGAAACACGGACTCTTGGGAGAGGCACAGACTGGACTGTGCAGCCGCTGTTGACAGGGGAGCAGGCAGCAAACAGGGTCAGGGTGCGATCAAAAGCTCGGTGGTGGAAGGTGGGCTCCTATCCGGTTCCCTCCCTTATGGGGCGCCTGAGTGGCTCAGTGGGTTAAGCCTCTGCTGTCAGCTCAGTCATGATCTCAGGTCCTGGGATCGAGCCCCGCATCAGGCTCTCTGCTCAGCAGGAAGTCTGCTTCCCCGCCCCCCGCCCCCGCCTACTTGTGATCTCTCTCTCTGTCAAATTAAAAAAAAAAAAAAAAAGATTATCTCCCTTAGTGAAGCCACTGAGACCGTCAACGTAAAGTGAGGTGAATGGAGGGTGACAGAGGTCTGAAAATTCCTCTAAAGAAAGTGTCAAACAGACGGAGGAAGCAGAGGGGGACAGAACCAGGAAATGTGACAGGATTGCTGAGAACCACCGAAAGCCTGTTTGAAGTCTATGGTCATTGGTTTTCAATGAAACTGGTCTGCAACACTTACATTTTTTACACCAACCTCAACCAGGAATTCTAGCACAAACTGGGGGTGAGCAGGCATATGAGATCACCCAGAGCTTGGATCCTGGCCCACGAGGAGGATTGCAGGAAAGGCAAGGGTGTCAAGGTGGGAGTGACAGAGTTGAATGAGGACACCTGGGACTCCGGTTGGATAAAGAGGAAGGGAAGTAGTGAGCGGTGGTGTTGACATTGGAGAAATGGCAGATAGGATCGATGGACTAACAGAGGTCCCAGGGGCCCTGAAGACTGTTGGGGGCAGGGTCCTAGAGAAAGTGAGATGGGGGGGGGGGGGGGGGCCTGGGGGGCTCAGTGGTTAAAGCCTCTGCCTTCAGCTCAGGTCATGATCTCAGGGTCCTGGGATCGAGTCCCGCATCGGGCTCCCTGCTCAGCAGGGAGCCTGATTCCTCCTCTCTCTCTGCCTGCTTCTCTGCCTACTTGTGATCTCTGTCTATCAAATAAATAATAAATAAAATCTTTAAAAAAAAAAAAGTGAGATGGAATGACAGCAGGTAGCTGTGAAAAATGTCTGCAGCTGAGGTTGTGGGTGGAGGTACAGATACTGGTAATGACAGGGTTTACTGGATGCAGCACTGGAAGGACATGGTGGTGGCTGATTGAAAGGTGGTGGGGAAGCTTGGGGACAAATGCAGAGTGAGATCATGGGAAAGTGTACGCCAAAATGGAATCATAAATGAATTAACTCTTCTTTGAGTGTTCTTCTGCTTTCCAAATACTCCACAATGTGCATATGTTACTACCAATGTACGAATCAAAGATACTACTCAAAGGTAAAAAGGAAAACAAATCCCTTTATTTATTGGCCACACAATTACTACTATTTACAAGGAACCATTCACAAACCTCACAGTTATTCCCATTGTAGTAGGGTTGTACAAATATTTCCAGGCATCTCACAGAATCATTTAAAATGAGACCAAATGAGAGATCTGAGTTTCACAGTGTATGTGCTTTGTTTCAAGAAATGCTTACTTTAAAATACACATGTATTTGTATGTGCTGTATTTGCATCTGCATTAAGAAATCCTTTCAATTATCTCTGGGATTCAGAGGTGGGAGCAGTGGGCATTTGGTGGACAGAAATGCAGGCAAAAGTTATCCTGAAAACCTCTTTTGTATTCTCTTTGGGCAATGTAAAGATATCGCTTGTACAAAAATAGATTTAAAGAGTAAAAATTCATATGATTTCAAAATTTCAACAGAGGAAAAATCCTTTTAAAAATTCACATATGCAAAAGTTATGTTACAAAGTGGTGTTTATACTGGCAAATCAGTCTTTCTCTAAACAAGGAATTTCTCCTCCTACTTTTAAAAAAGGATTTCATTTTCAGAAATGTAGCTGCTGTTGAAAGATACAAATGTGTCTTGCCCACAAATGTGATATTCTTACCACATCCTTAAAGACAAACTACAGACTTGTGAGGAGAGCCAGACCCTACCAGAAACAAAGTAGCTCGTCACAAGCAGCATGTGCTTTATTGGAAGATTGTTAAGTAGGTTATAAGCAGGTTCAAATCACATAGGGAAAAGGACAATGAGGGCTGGTCTCACAGTGAAACCAGATGGCAAGGATGCAAAACAGGAGATAGACACGATTCCAAATCCTTCCATTTGACACCGAAGCCTGGACCGTGGGTTGTCTAGCAAGGGTCCTTCCAAACTCCCAAAGCCATGGCTTTGCGTGTAGTGTGAGTTCCCTCCACTGAGTTAAGCAGGGTCAGAGGGATGGTGGACTAGGTGTCTGTCATGGCTCGAGAGGATAGACTGGAGCTTGTTCCAGACAGATTAACTACTGGTACCTGCCAACAGGTCTGAGGACCTTTGGCCCTGAACCCTAGTCTATGATACATTAGAGAGTTGAAGGTAAAGTTCATCAGTTTCTGGGGGCACTGGGATGCGGGCCAAAAGTTATTTGTCCGTGCTAAAATACAAAGTGATCATACAGAAGAGATAGGATCCACCTAGTAACTGAAGATTATCACCAAAAAGAAATTAGAGCATTTCAAACGGCAGGTGGAAGGCTCATAGACCCTGAGAATAAATCCACAAACCTCCAAGGACCTGAGAATTCCAGGCTAAGAACATGACTAACTCACTCAGAAGGTATCGTTCCAGGAAGATTTTAGGACTCAAGTATGGCACAAAAGTGACCTACAAAACGAGGTCAACTTCTCATTTGGTCTCCCACCATGGAGACCAGGTTGTTGGAAGGGCTGCTGTTCAGTGGTACCCCCCGTAGTGTTATACTAGTCAGTGTCTGCTCTGACGATCAGTAACCACATTGTACCTGCTGCCTGTTTGCACTACCTGAGCCCTGGCTAAGGGGAGCCCTGGTGATATCAAACAGGCCCACGAGCATGGTGAGGCCCCACAGCAAAGGCCAAGAGGATGCTGTGGTGACTAGTATCTCTGATAATAAACACCAGTGGTAGTACTATTAAATAACTAACACTTGCATAAGATTCTATAAAAAGTTTCCACATCTGGAAAGTTCTTCATCTGGTTTGGTCGAAGCCAAACTTTTGAGAGAAAGGGAAAAAAAATAACAGAAAAGAGAGAAAAAAATAATTATAGCACTCGTAGGGTGATCACAACAAGGCAAAATGTACGAAGACCTCACTCAGTCTGCGCATTTCATTCGTCCATGTCTGGGCAGACTGTGTCTATAGCCACTGCCATATACCTGGGACCGGATCCCCTCCTGTGTTTTGCTCTAAATCCCCAGACACACGACACACAGACACACACACACAGACAAGGGACAAGTGTGTACACACTCCATTTAGGAGAAACGCCTGAAGGATGGGGGTGCTCCTGGTGTCCGCATCTGCCCATCTGATTTGCGATCATCAACGTCTAGTGACTCTTCAGGGCTTGCCGGAGAGCTCTGAAAAGCAACTTGTGGGCTGAATTTAACCTTGCATTAGGCTCTAAGATCCAGCACAACAGAAATATGGAATAGACCCACGGGACCGGGGGGACCTCAGCATCAAACCCCAAATGTCGCTGCTGAAGGAGAGTTCCTTAGTGGTGTTTTTCCCAGCTGAGGTCAGAGCCAAGAGCTGGCCTGTTGCTGCTGGGGACACTGAATCAGTGAGGGCAGAACCAGTGTATCCCTCAGAGGACCTCAGTGGGGATTGCTAGAATGACTTGTTGCAACGATTCAGCTGGAATTAGACGCAAAGGAATTCAGATTCTGCTGTTTCTATTCATGTTACTGTCACCTGAAGGTCTTCTATGTACCTCATGCCAACTGCACATAATATTATATATTCCCCTAAATCCCTATCTTAAATAGGTCATTTGTCTCTACTTCATAGATAAGGCTCGAAAAACCAGCTGGATTTAGTGTCTCCAAGCAAGGGGGTCACAAGACCAAAGGGAAACCCCAGGCTTCCCTGTCCGGATTCTTGGCTTTTTGTTTTGAACCACACCATCCTTCACTCGTGGAGTTTTATGAAATGGCTAAAAACTGCATCTATTCAACTGGGCAAAGATTAATCACCAGCGGTTAGTTCTGACTTGTATGAACACTGGTTCTGGAAGATCATTCTGATCTGATTTGGGCTCCTTTCCATGGCGAAGCTACATTCAAATCCATGTAATGATTTGCTCCGTCCATGTCATTACAAGTATAAAAAACTTATGTGACTATTTCTCCCAGAAAATACCCCACAAATTAATGCGACTTCCACAGGATTCACTACAAAATCGGGCATCACTGAGAGTGATGTGTCCTCATTCCCTGACAGCTTTCACGAACCTCTGCATATCCAAGGAAACATCCCTAAAGCCCTGCTGGGTCCCATGACATCCCAGTTCCCTCCAGTGGGAAATCAGATCCTGTAAACAGTAACCGGGACGGTAGTGAATCTCTTTGGCCTCCTGAGGCCCCAACTTCGTCTGGAAATAAAGGCCTCACGGAGAGGACATTCACCCTCCCTCCTTCAGGAGCTGCAAAAGAAATTCCTCTTGAAATTGAAAAAGAAAAAAAAAAGTTCACATAAATAAAGATATTCAACACCTTAATGTAAAAAATATCAGGGCTTCTAAGTAGAACCACACGCTCCAAGGCAGAGCCAGACAAGTCTCTGACTGAGGAGAGAATGACAGCCCCCGTGGACAGCTTTGGACCATCAGGCTGCTGCTCTCCTCCATCCTTTGGGCCAGAGGAACAGAGCACGTGGGTGACGAGGAGGGGCTGTTGACCGCAGTCAGCCCAGCTCAGCCACCAAGACACCCCGGCTAAGAGGGACTCACGATAGTGCAGACTGAGTCCAGATTCAAGCATCACAGGAAGCTGGCACCACGCATCTGTGTGTTTTTTGACGAATGAGACGAACCCATCCCCTTCTTTGCTTTAGTCGGTTTGACGTGAAGGTTCTGTCATTGGCATCCGAGACATTCTGCCCAACATGGGATTAACCTCACGCTGTAGAGTCTCTGCTCCCAGAGTGGTCGAGTGGTGTGTCTCTTCATTCAGGCGGTCAGCACTGTGGAGCCGAACCTGTACCCACGCCGAGGGCAACAGCTCGTGCAGGAACACCTTCCTTACACTAAAGCAGGAAACGGGCATCGTACAGGCCAAATTTCCACCTGGGCAGGTGTGCGGGAGAGGAGCCTTAAGAAGGGGAGAGCCGTGCGTGCTCTCTACCATAATCCAGGGTCCAAAACAAGGCCATGTAGAGGGGACGCATGGGGATAACAAGGGGGGGGGGGTGGTCACGTACATAGTTACCGAGCTCAGCTAAGGCTAAGGACGGTGGTTCTTGGAGCTCAAAGGAATCTTAAAATGTACCTGGTTCCACCTTTTCCCTCACGGATGCACAAACCAAGGCCGAGCTGCCTTCTCTCAGGGCACACAACTAAACCCAAGACTACCATACGAAGCTTCAAGAAAGAAAGCGTTCTAACATTCAGGCTTGTCAAAAAGAAAAAAGAAAAGAAAGAATTTGCCGCGTCAGAAAATAGGGTATTTCCAGTTATTAGAATGACAGACAGAGGTCAGCTCACCGTCTGTCACAGATTCCTGTGAGGGGCAGGAGGCTGGAATGGCTGACCCAAGCTTCCTTTCAAGTCGAAGAGCCAACGGGAACTCTCTCTTACTAAAGTCTTTCCGGGGGCACAGGGAATACTAGCTTCTTCCGTAGGGTGAAGGCCGGTTGGGGCATCTGTTTCCATTTTCCTTTACTGTCTGCTTTTTGACTCACATCACGGTTGACAACGGTGAGGATGGACAAGATATCTTCATTTCTGCAGGCAGATAAGGAAAAAATATTTGCAATCAGGAGAAATCACATCCTAGGAAGGTCCTAGAAAGAACCCTAAAGCATGGGGCTTCTTCCTAGCTTAACAGGGCAAGATTCTAACCGGCACCCTGCCACATATAAAGCAATGCCTATTTCAAAGTTGAAAAAAGAAATGCTAAATTATATGACGTTTTCGGCTCTACATTTAGTATTTAAGAACACTATCACAGTCACATCTTGCATTTTCATACTTTAAGATTTTATTTATTTATGAGAGAAAGCAAGGAAAGGGAGAAAGAGAGAGAGAGAGCACACGCAGGGGAGCGACAGGCAGAGGGAGAGGGAGAAGCAGGCTCTCTGCTGAGTATGGAGCCCAACGTGGGGCTCGATCCCAGGACCCTGGGATCATGACTTGAGTCAAAGGCAGATGTTTAACCAACCGAGTCACTCAGGCGCCCTTTTTTTCTTGTCTCTCTTTTTCTTCAGCAATCTACACCCAATGAGGGGGTTGAACTCATGGCCTTGAGATCAAGAGTTTCATGTACCTCTCATTGAGCCAGCCAGGTGCCTCACACACTACATTTTAAGGCACTTGGTCCACAGAGGAAGTCTGTATATAGTTATATGTATTTTTCCACATTTCTCCTCCAAGCTGGTGGATATATAGAGAGAGATAGATGATACGTAGATAGATGTTAGAAAGATAGATAGATAGATAGATAGATAAACAGACAGACATAAGGATGGATAGGCGGGTGATAGAGAGAGACCCCACTATTAAGAATGCCCTCTCTGGGGGGGCCTGGGTGGCTCAGTCAGTTAAACGTCTGCCTTTGGCTCAGGTCATGATCCCAGGGCCCCAGGATCGAGTCCCCCATTGGGCTACCTGCTCAGTGGGGAGTCTGCTTAGATTTCTCTCTCCTTCTCCCTCTGCCCCTCCCTCTTTTCATGCCCCCCCCCACACAAATAAATAAATAAAATCTTTTTAAAAAGTTCCACTACAAGTTCAGAGGAAAAGGCCCACTTCCTGCTGGGAGGAGGAGACACCCCAGAGGAGGTGGCTTTTGAGCCTGGGCTTGTAGGATATTTAGCGTTTCCCAAAATGTTCCAGGGCTGGGCCATTCGTATCCCTGGAAGCAAAGCACAGGCTCTGGAGATAGAGCTCAGGGGTGAATCATGGCTCCATCCCTTGGTGACTGCGCGGCCGCAGGCAAGGCGGCTTACCTCACGCTACATTCCCCGTGCCTCAGTGTTCCCAGCTCTAAACTACGGACTCTGACAGGACCCATTTTAGGTGCTGCATGAGAAGAAACGAGGTGATTTCCAGCACATAGAACCCTGGCCACAATACGCCACTGACCATCCTTTTTACTGTCATTAGTATTACTACTACTTCTCGCACAATCGCTACTTTCAGGTGGGAATGCAGGCCCTGCCCTGTTCTCAGTCCTCACATCCTGTCTCCCACCAGCTGGGCCCCCCTCCCTGACTCGTTCTGCGGCTGACTCCTTCCTGTCACTCGGTCTCACTTACAAGATCACCTCTACCGGGGCTCCTGGGTGGCTCAGAGGGTTAAAGCCTCTGCCTTCGGCTCAGGTCATGATCCCAGGGTCCTGGGATAGAGCCCCGCATCAGGCTCTCTGCTCAGCGGGGAGCCTGCTTCCCTTCCTGCCTCTCTGCCTGTGATTATTGTGATCTCTGTCAAATCAATAAATAAAATCTTAAAAAAAAAAAAA
>NC_081559.1:12853824-12854153 GCF_022355385.1 Mustela nigripes | reverse complement strand
CTGGGTGGCTCAGAGGGTTAAAGCCTCTGCCTTCGGCTCAGGTCATGATCCCAGGGTCCTGGGATAGAGCCCCGCATCAGGCTCTCTGCTCAGCGGGGAGCCTGCTTCCCTTCCTGCCTCTCTGCCTGTGATTATTGTGATCTCTGTCAAATCAATAAATAAAATCTTAAAAAAAAAAAAAAAAAGATCACCTCTACCAAGAAGCCTTGCTCAACAGAGAAAGACAACTATCATATGATCTCCCTGATAGGAGGAAGTGGTGATACAACATGGAGGCTTAAGTGGGTAGGAGAAGAATCAATGAAACAAGATGGGATTGGGAGGGAGAG
>NC_081559.1:12829233-12853724 GCF_022355385.1 Mustela nigripes | reverse complement strand
AGGAAGTGGTGATACAACATGGAGGCTTAAGTGGGTAGGAGAAGAATCAATGAAACAAGATGGGATTGGGAGGGAGACAAACCATAAGTGACTCTTAATCTCACAAAACAAACTGAGGGTTGCTGGGGGGAGGGGGTTTGGGAGAAGGGGGTGGAGTTATGGACATTGGGGAGGGTATGTGCTGTGGTGAGTGCTGTGAAGTGGCGATTCACAGACCTGTACCCCTGGGGATTAAAATATATTATATGTTTATAAAAAAAAATTTTAAATTTAAAAAAAAAAGCAGCCTTGCTCAAGAAGCTCGCTACTCCATTCTCCATCTTATCTTCTCTGCTTTCTCCACAGCAGATATCCCTTCCTGAAGTTATCTTATTAATTTAAATAGTCATTGCCTTCCTTTTTTTTTAAGAATTTTTCTTTTATTTATTTGAGAGAGAAAAGAGAGGAAGGGGCAGAAGGAGAGAGAGTCTGAAGCAGACTCCCCACTCAGCACGGAGCCCAGCACGGGGCTCCATCCCGTGACCCTGAAATCACGACCTGAGCTGAGACCAAGAGTCGGTTGCTTTACCCACTGAGCCACCCAGGGGCCCCTCCCTCACTTAGGTTTTCATTATCTCTGTTCCTCTCAGCAGACAGTAAGCTCCATGAAGAGAGTCTGTCTCCCTCGTTCATAACCGTACCCCAAGTTCCTAGCTCAGTACCCAGTAGAGTAGGCATATAGTAAGACCTTGATAAATACTGCCCTGTCCCTGAAGTCACAGGACATTGGTCTTCAGTGACTATGGTGGGGATGGAGGGCAGAGCAAAGAAGAAAGAAAGACTAAAGGTGAGTCAAGATTCCAATTCTGAGGGGCGCCTGGGTGGCTCAGGGGGTTAAGCCTCTGCCTTCGGCTCGGGTCATGATCCCAGGGTCCTGGGATCGAGCCCCACATTGGGCTCTCTGCTCAGCGGGGAGCCTGCTTCCCCCTCTCTCTCTGCCTGCCTCTCTGCCTACTTGTGATCTCTGTCAAATAAATAAATAAAATATTAAAGAAAAAAAAGATTCCAATTCTGAGTTTCTAGTTCCGAATTCCCAAAAGAGCACGGTGACCGTTCCTAGAAATAGAGATTCAGGAGCAGGAGGCTGCTGGGGAGGGTCGAGCAGATCAACGCAGGACTAGGCATACTGAGTATGAGCTCCAAGGGCCACACGAGACCGGGATGTGTGGCGTGCTGCGACAAAGCAGCTTCCAGGGACAGCTTAAGCTGCCAAGTACTATAGAGAGAAAGAATAGGGTCCAGGTGCTAAACCACGGTGAAGGTCCATTTCCAGAGTAGCAGGTAGGAAACACGGGGCAGACCCAGAAGGAAAGCTGTCAGAGTGGCGGCAGATCAAAGGTATTATAATGCAGAAGGCAACACGGAGGCACTCAGTAGAGATGAGTCACTCACAAACGAACAAATGAAAGACCCTCCTGCTTTTACTCACACTGTTCCCTCTGCCCAGCATGCCTCTCATCCCAGTTAGGTACCTGTCATCTCTAGAAGCTTTCTCTGATCCTTCAAATCTGGGTGAGGTCCTAGTTCTGTGTGTCCCAGTAACACCTATACTTTAGAATGTGCATTGGCCACAGGGAAGGCTCTTCCCCCCATTTATTCTTTCTATCCCTCTAGACCGTGAGCAACTTGAGGGCAGGGACTGTATTTTTTATTTTTTGTTTTTTTTTTTTTTAATTCTGTATCTTCCTTTCCAGTTATATGCTGGTGCTCAAGCCAGGTTTGTTGGATGGACGCATGGATGAATGGATGGACAGATGGATGAATGGATGATGGATGATGAGTGGATCAATGGATGGACAGACGGATGGCTGCATGGGTGGATGTGTGAATAGACAGACGAATGGACAGATAAAGAGGTAAGTGGATGGAACAACTCCGAACTCTCACCTTGGGACCAAGCTCTTCAGATGATGACACAGAGACTGGATATACCAGCTGCCGTCCACCATATGCCGAAGGGCCTTGTAGCCAGGGACAGTGGCCAGGCCAAGAAGAAAGTCTGCCTCATTGGGAATACTCTTCTGAAGGGAAGGGGCCACATGCTCAGGATTTACAGCATCTGCTTCAATGTATACAGGAGGTTGTATCTCTTCCCCCTGGCAGGCCTGGATGAAAAAGAGTTTGGGCTTATGAGCCAGACTGGGACATTTCTGGGCTGTGAAGTGAGACGTGATCTCCTGAATGGGAACGAGGATCTCATCCGAAGAGTAGACAGCTCCGTATTCCCCATGGCTCAGAACACAGAACACAAAGCAGTCTCCGTCAGCATGGCCTGGATGGCTCTTGTATTCCTGCAGAACCTCGTCCAGACGTCCTTTGGTCACATTGTCATACACACATACGCTGAACCCAAGCCACTCAAACACATGCTTCAAGTGCTCTGTTAAAAAAAGAAAAAAAGAGGAGAGAAAGGGGAAATGATGAAATGAAATCGAGTGGAATGAAATAAAACGAAGGGACAAAACAATGTGGGTAGTTTTATAAAACTGCACAGCAAAGAGCCTGAAGCTTGGAGTTTTTTGTTTCCATAAGAGTAAAATTTTACAACTTACCACCTGCCCCTTTATAGTACCCATGGGGCTACTGCAATGGTCCTGAGAGTAAGCAGAAGCACGGGTTTCACCCTATGTCCCAGATAAGGAAGCCAAGGCCCGGGATTCTCCCACAGTCACCAAGGGGTTCGTGGAGGAGCCAGGGCTCAAAAAGGTTTTCTCCAGCAGACACACCATGCTTTCCCCCCAGCCATGGAGTCCTACGTGGTCAGGGACTCTTGTGTCTTTCAGCAGGTTGGTGACATCCCTGCTATGGTCCAGATGTTTGTAGCCCATTTAAAGATGCTCAACATCGCTCAGCATCAGGGAAATAGAAATTGAAACCACACTGAGATACGATCTCGCACCTGTCAAAATGGCTAAAACACAAGAAAAAGACGTGCTGGCAAGGATGCGGAGAACGGGGAGCCCTCCTACCCTGCTGGTGGGGACGCAAACCGGGCAGCCACTCTGCAGAACAGCATGGAGCTCCCTCAAAATGTTAGAAATAGAACTACCCTGGGTCGCCTGGGGGGGCTCAGTCGGTTAAGCATCTGTCTTCGGCTCAGGTCTTGATCCCAGGGTCCTGGAATCAGAGTCCCACATTGGATTCTCTGCTCAGCAGGGAGTCTGCTTCTCTCTCTACCCCTCCCCCTGCTCCTACTCTCTCTCTCACGCTCTCGCTCTCTCAGATAAATAAATAAATAAATAAGGACCACCCTATGATCCAGCAATTGCACTACTGGGTATTTACCCAAAGGAGACAAAAATACAGATTCAAAGAGATACATGTACCCCAATGTTCATAGCAGCGTTATCAACTATAGCCAAACTATAGAGAGAATCCAAATGTCCATCAGCTGAAGAATGGATAACAAAGATGTGGGGGAGGGTGTGCGCGCATGCGCCCATATATACACGCAATGGAAAATTACTCAGCCATCAAAAAGAATGAAATCTTGCCATTTGCAAAAACACGGATGGAGCTAGAGGGTATGATACTAAGTGAAGACAGTCAGAGAAAGATAAATACCATTTGATCTCACTCATAGGTGGAATTTAAGAAAGAAAACAGATGAACATAAGGGAAGGGAGAAAAGAAAAAAAGGAGAGAGGGAAACAAGCCATAGGAGACTCTTAACACTAGAGAATAAACTGAGGGTTGGCGGAAGGAGGTGGGCGGGGGATGGGGAGATGGGAGATGGGAGGGCATTTGTTATGGTGAGCACTGGGTGGGGTTTTTTTGGTTTTGTTTTTAAAGATTTTATTCATTTATTTATTTGAGTGAGAGAGCATGAGAGGGGAGAAGGTCAGAGGGAGAAGCGGACTCCCTACTGAGCTGGGAGCCTGATTCGAGACTCGGTCCTGGGACCCCGGGATCACAACCTGAGCCAAAGGCAGTCGCTTAACCAACTGAGCCACTCAGGTGCCCCTGAGCACCAGGTGTTGTATGTAAGTGATGAACCACTAAATTCTACTCCAGAAACCAATACTGCACGGTATGTTAATTACCTAAGATTTAAATTACAAAAAGTCTGTGTCCCCCAAAATTCATAGGTTCAAAGCCTAACCCCCAAGGTTAGGGGATGAGGAAGCGGGGCCTTTGGGAGGTGATGAGGTTGTGAAGGTAGAGCCCACAGGAAGACTCCAGAAAGCTCTCTCACCCTTTCTTGCCAAGTGAGGTTGCAGCACAAAGACTGCCATCTATGAAGCAGGCTCTCACCGGGCATCAAAATGTCAGAGCCTTGATCTTGGACTTCCCAGCCTCCAGAACTGTTAGAAATAAGTGTTCATTGTTTATAAGCCATCTCATTTATGGTATTTCGTTAGTGCAGCCCAGGTGAACTATGGCACCAGGGACATACAAGAGGCCAGAGACATTTACAATATTTATAATATCACCCTTACATTTAAATGGAAGGTTAAAAGTACAGAATGAAAATGTGAAAATAAAAAAGTGATTGTAAGATCCCCAACTTGCATTTGATAAACTATTCCAGAGGTTCTTACCAGCGTCTTTATCAGTCCCTGGTCTATCGTCCATTGAGGTAAATGTGTGGTTATTGACAACCACACAGTGGCCTCTATGTTTCCGATTCATCCTGTACACACCTGTCTCCTTGAAAGAAGAAGAGACAGAACCGCTTATTAGGAAATCCGCATTTTAAGGGTTCCATGTTTCTAACCAGCCAAGCCAACTATCAGTACCAAAGGCTGAGCATTCTCCAGGGTTCTGAGCCTGGCCTGGAATTAACCACATAAGTCTAAGGGAGAATGCCAGATACTGATTAAAATTCAGACTTCATTTGGTTTGACCCCAGACTGTCAACTAGCACGTCAAATAACGGAATATGTGTTTTAACTTTGGCAAATCAAGAGCTTATGCAAGACTTCTTCCTTTCCGGATCAGCCAAGTGAAGAAAGAGTAAGTAAGGATCCGACGAGATAACAAATCTATCAGATGCTTATTGCTTGTCCGCTGCTAAGATCCTGGGGTAGTCTGACTCCTCTGAAAAGGGAGAGATCACAGTGAGAAGTTGGGAATACACGCCATGATGTTCGAAGGCTGTCCACTTAACAGCCTGTGACGACAGATAAGCTGAGCGGGCTTCGGGGGGGGGGGGGGGCTCTGGGCCGCTAACATGATCTCCTAAAAACATGGCATGTCTCTGATCCAAGCAGAAAAGAATCAGCTTCAGTCGACAGAAAAGAAAATTCCACCCGGAAGTAATTCAAAGGCTCTATGGGGCTGTGATGGTGACAGCACTGCCTCCGCGGCCAAAGGGGAACTCACAAAGACAGGAAGAACAGTGACGGGCACAGCCCTGAGCCCTCAGAGTCATTAAGGGATGGACCCTCGGGTAGAGAAGACCCGAAGAAACCCTCTAAAACCTCTGTTTCAGAAGGGAGAGCGCTGGCAGATGTTCCCAACATCTCCGTGGAGACCAGGTTGCTCTGTCGCCTGGAAAGGGAAGTTCTCAGACTCTTCAAATATCTGTCCCCAAACATTTAGATTTCCTGACAGAGGATGGGCTGGGAGTCGAGATCCCATGAATCCACTCAAGTGTTTCCAGTTGAAAGTTTGGGTGGACGACAGCGTGGATACCGAGAAGCTGCTCGAAGACCAAGAAGTTCAGAAAGAGGGGAGGCAAGGGAAGTGCAGAGACCCAGTCTGGGCAGCTCGAAAATCAGTCCACAGCCCAGGGATTAACAGAGTCACATCTTGGGCACTGGCTAAGCATTGCACTGTTTTGAAGTGTTCCTGGAACCTCCTTGGTTCCTCTAAATAAGAATCTGCCCAAGAGATGAGGCCAGTGACGGGTTGTCACATGACAGGACAGGAAAATGAAACTTGAAGCTTTTTTTCTCCCACACCCTGCAAGTTTTGAGTAGAATCCAGCAAGCTCTGCCCCGTCCTCTGGGGCCAGGGTTAATTATTAACTACAGTTGAGGGTCAGTCCTCGGTGCACAGCTCAGGCTGCATGAATTCAGTTTCCCCGGACCATAGAACACACCAGAAGGGAGCCAACCTGTGCTTGTACAGAGCACCTATGAACTCCTCCTCACATTAGGAGAAGGTAATGCTCCAGGGATATCCCAATTTCCAAACCACAGAATTGCAAAACTGAAAGAAACTTTCACTTTTCAGAGAAGGGATGCCATTGTCTGACCTCCTGGAGCTAGACAGAGGGAGAGCTGGGTCTTCGGAGGGGGGACCTTGGAGTCAGACTGCTGGGTTCAGACCCCAGCTTCAGTCCTTTCCAGTTGTAGGACCTTTGAGGAAAGTACTAGAACTCTTGAGTCTCCACTTCCTCATCATTAAGCGATAATCACCATGGGACCTGTCTCCAGGTGACTAAAGGATTCAATGAGGTAAGCCCTAGAAAGTTCTTAGATCAGGGCTGGCACATGACAAGTTCTCAGTAATGGTAACTCCCATCGAGACTGTACCATGCAATCTCCTGCTTAGGCAGAAAGCAGAGATTCCTAGGAAAGCCAAGGGTTTGGACTCTGAAGTTTACATTTCCAGAAAAAATAAAATAAAACAAAATAAAAAATTGCCTCTGATCATCAGTACATATCACAGAGAGACTACACCAAAAACCTGTTCATAAGCCATTCATCACTGTAGCCGATTCTGGAATATCTTCTCTGAGATCATGGTTTTGGGGCAAGGATTCAAGGCACTAAAGACACCAAGGACCTCTCTCCCTCTGAAAAACACAAAGCAGCATCTGGAGCCACATGCCAGATGTTTCCACAGAGTCAGCATCCTGCTCTGTCATGCGGGCCTGTGGGTCTCAGCCCTAGTAGGGTTTTCCATCCCTCATTCCAGAGGGTGAGTTCATTGTGAGGGGTGGACGGAGAGCAATCGCCTGCATTCCCCAGATGTTATTGCGCAAGGTCTCAGACCCAAAACCACCCTGCCCCCACCCCATCCTCCGCAGAAAAGCCTGAATTGACTTAAGAAATGATTCCTCGACTCATTTGTTAACTCTCTCCCAAGTCACCTCACATTGCTTGGTATATATCGGATGTTTCTATTCCTGCCATTCTGATCCAACTTTCGTGAAGTGTATTAGAAACACCTACCATTACTCTTTGAAGGCTGATCTTGCCGGGAACCCTTCTGTTCAGGAAAACAGGAAATGAATGAGACGCAGGAAATCTACAGCTAGGACGAAGGCCTCAAAGCCGGACTCGATGCAGAGAAGGAAGGATACCTTATCCCCAGCCCCAGAAAAGGTCAGCAGCGGGTGACAAAAAGAGAGTCGATGCTCTTGCTTTCAAAGGAGGGGGTTCACAAAGACACGGTGCCCAAAATACGATGTATGGCACATGCACAAGGATAATTATTCACTGCAGTATTTGGAACAACTAAAGACTAGAGAGAAGCCGAATGTCCAGCAGTAGAAAGTGCAGGAGAGAGCTGTGGTCCATCCGCACAGTGGAGCAGGATGGAGAAGACACTGCACACTTATCCACGAGAGACTATCATGTGAAGAAAGTGAAGCAAGGAATAGTATTTTCATGGGCTAAGGAAGGGGAGACATGGTTGGTTTTGTTTTGTTTTGTTTTGTTTTTGTTTTTGTTTTTTTTCAGAAGTAACAGTAAGATAACTTAAAAAAACAAAAGGCAATCTTGGGGAGGGGAAGTGGGGCAGGAATAGAATGTAGCCTCCTATGAGTTTAGGCTCCTGACAGTTCTGCCCTAAGTCCTATGTCATATTCTCGATCTGGCTCAGTGAGTTAAGCCTTTGCCTTCGGCTGGGTCATGATCTCAGGGTCCCCTGAGGATCGAGCCCTGCATCAGTCTCTCTGCTCAGCAGGGAGCCTGCTTCCCACCCCCCACCGCCTGCCTCTCTACCTACTTGTAATCTCTCTGTCAAATAAATAAATAAAATCTTAAAAAAAAAAAAATCAATCATTAGATACAAAATGGAAACACACTGAGGGCCCTCACCGTTGGTGTGTGATCTTCCCCACCCACTCCACCCCAAGCCCCTTGCCCTCAGCCTGCAACAGAAACCCCAGAGGTGCTCTGGAGAGGGGCCAACGCTGTCACTGGCCGTGTGGTGGGCAGCCCTAGGAGACTGTCTGAGGTGACCGGCAAGTCACCCCCAAGTCTCTCGGGCTGCCTCCCTCCTGGAGCCCTCCGGGCTTTTGGCTGCAAGAGGGGAATTTAGCTTCAAGCCAGACCGGAGAGCTGCACGCCTCCCTCCCAGACTGCACAATACCAGAATCCCCTGACTCTGAGGAACAAAACTGCAAAAAAACTCAGTTTCACTTTCCAAAACACGTCCGGCCATTCTTTCTCCAATCTGCGTTTTCCTTCCTGAAAAATGCGAGAGTTTCTCTCGGCCACATCCGGGGCCAAACAGGCTGCTTACTGGCCTTGCCCACTTGGTTGTGAAAGCCCTGAATGGACTTTCTGGGATTTGGGGCAACACAGATGCCGCCCCAGGTTCTGTCCCAGGTTTTCTGGATTTGTCTCCTGCCTTGTGCTCATAAAATCAGCCAGAACAGGGACGAGAGACAAGCTTTAAGGTCTGCCTGGCTAATTTCTCTGACAATGTCACCCCTTCTACTGACACCCCCAAATCTCTGTGTCAGAGAGGAAGGTGTGACCTGTGGCCTGGCCACATTCACGCTTCTTTCCACTGTTTACAAATAATAAGGGTCCAATAAAGCCTTAAAAGGAAGCTGTTGTTAGGTCTCAACAGAGAGATGTGCCTCCCCAAGAAGATCCTATGCCACATGCAAAAATAGTGATTTGGGGGCGCCTGGGTGGCTCAGTGGGTTAAGCCACTGCCTTCGACTCAGGTCATGATCTCAGGGTCCTGGGATCAAGTCCCGCATCGGGCTCTCTGCTCAGCAGGGGGCCTGCTTCCCTTCCTCTCTCTCTGCCTACTTGTGATCTCTCTGTGTCAAATAAATAAATAAAATCTTTAAAAAAAAATAGTGATTTGGTTTTTTAATGTTCAAGTCATTAATTGGGGGATGTTATTGAAATATACTGATTTGGTTTTTAACGTTAAATTCATCGATTAGGGGATGTGATGCCCTCATTAAATGCAATGGTTGGCAGTGCTCTTTTACATAAGAAAACCGGCCAGGTGCAAGTGAAACTTGGTATGAGTCACCAAGTTCCATTTTATCCAGGGGCAGGAATGCCTAGATAATTTTTAAGACACCTTTCAACCCCGAGAGTCCAGGAAAAGGTCTGTAATGTGAGGTGCTGCCTCTCCCAGCACCTCCAACACTCCCAGCTCCAACGTGGGCTAGCTCCCTTCATCATGCTGACGCCAGAGTCCAAGGTCAGCAAAACAGCTGCATTTTAGATACCAAGGTTGAGCCACACCCTTACAAATGACTGAATCTCTAAGGCAAACAGCAAAGTCCTGTGCGTGCATGCGTGTGTGTGTTTTCTACACTCACATAAGTATCTGAGCATACACAAAACTAGTTGAAAAAATAGGTGGGAAGAAGGATTAAATTTCATGAGCAGAATAAAAACTAATGGGGGAGAAAGGAGAGCTCTTATAAAGTGGAGAAAATACTGGAATTTGAAAATCATTGCTTTGCAACCACCAAGGTAAATATTGACTCACACCAGAATGGATACTCAATCTAGCAGAAATCCTTTTTTTTTTTTTTTAAAGATTTTATTTATTTGACAGAGATCACAAGAAGGCAGAAAGGCAAGCAGGGGTGGAAGCAGGCTCCCCACTGAGCAGAGAGTCTGATGCGGGGCTCGATCCCAGGACCCTGAGATCATGACCCCAGCTGAAGGCAGAGGCTTAACCCACTGAGCCACCCAGGCGCCCCAATCTAGCAGAAATTCCTAATGCTGAGTGGGATATTTGTATGGTCTCAAAATGTCTCCCCACCACTTGCTTATTAGTTGCAAGGGAAAATTAGTAGCTATAAAAAACTAACTGTACACAGAAGAAATCAGACAACTTCTTGACCAAATAATCAAAATGGGGGACGGGGGGCAGATGGACACCACTGCCTCCAGATGAGACGGGTACATCATTTAGGTAATATCCTGGGGAGAATATATAGCTTGAAACAAATCATGGGCAAACCACACACCAAAAATGAGGAAAATTCCATTTTTTTAAAATAAAAGATGGTAGTGGGGGTGACTGTATTCTTCAAAAATGTTAATGTCATAAAGAAAAATTGTAGAAATGTTTAAGACTACAGAGACATGATAATACCATAATGATCCCAGATGAATTTCATACTAGAGGGGGAAAAAGCTACAAAGGATATTACTGGATAACAGACAAAATTGGAACATGGCACCTGAATGTGATGAAAATATTGTATTAAGTAAACCTTCCTGGCATCAAGAACTATACTACAGTTTTGTACAAAAATACCCTTATTCTTAGGATATAACGCCAGAAAGTATTCAGCAGTAAAAAAACATGATGTGGGCAAGTTACTCAAAAAGTTTGGAAAAAAAATTATGTGTTTACATAAATAGATGACAGAGAAAGAGACAGCACACAAAGGTTAAGGCACATGGGGTAAAAGTCAACAACAGGTAGGCAAATCTGGTAAAACTGTACACATAGTGTCCTTAGTCACATTCTTTCAACGTTTCCATATGATTGAAATTATTTCCAAATTTAAAGGTTAAAAATGGTCAATGTAAAAATATGAAATCATGGAAGACATAAAGAGGCTATCAAAGAATTTTTTAAAGAATAAAAAAGGGGCACCTAGGTGGCTCAGTGGGTTAAGCCTCTGCCTTCAGCTCAGGTCATGATCCCAGGGTCCTGAGATCGAGCCCCACATCAGGCTCTCTGCTTAGCAGGGAGCCTGCTTCCTCCTCTCTCTCTGCCTGCCTCTCTGCCTACTTGTGATCTCTTGTCTGTCAAATAAATAAATAAAATCATAAAAAAAAAAAAAGAATAAAAAAGAAAACTTCCACAAACCACCCAATTAAAAAATTGGCGAAGGGCTTGAACACACATTTCTCCAAGAAAGATAATACAAATGGTCACCAAGCACACGTAAAGCCGCTCAACATCACTAATCATTAAGGAAATGCAAATGAAAACCACCGTGAGATACCATCTCACACCCACGAGGATGGCGACCATTAAAAGAAGAAGAGCACGTGTTGGCAAGGATGTGGAGCAACTGGAATTCTTATGCATTACTGGCAGAAATGGGAAAAAATGCTGCTGCTGTGAGAAACGGTATGGCGGTTCCTCAAAAACTCAAATAGAGGGGCCCCGGGGTGGCTTCCTCATTAGGCGTCTGCCTCCAGCTCAGGTCATGATCCGGGGGGTCCTGGGATCCAGCCCCACATCGGGCTCCCTGCTCGGCAGGAAGCCTGCTTCTCCCTCTCCAGCTTCCCCTGCTTGTGTTCCCTCTCTCACTGTCTCTCTCTCTCTGGCAAATAAACATATAAAATCTTTTTTAAAAAAATGACATAGAGAATTACCATATGATCCAGCAATTCCACTTCTAGGTATGTACACACGAGAACAGAGAGCACGATCTCGAAGAAATATGTGCACGCGCATGTCCACAGCAGCATTATTCACAAGAGCCAAAAGATGGAAGCAACCCACGTGTTCAGCGAAGGATGAAGGGAAGAACAAAACACAGCACAGACACACAATGAAATATGAGTCCGCCTTAAAAAGGAAGAAAATTCTGACATGGATGAACTATAATGAGGACGTTATAGGAAGTGAAATACGCCAATCACAAGAAGACAAATACTGTATGAATTCACTCCGACGAGGTAAACAGAGTAGCCAAATTTAGAGAGATAAAAAGTTGAAGGCTGTTCCCCAGGGGCTGGTGGGGGGCGGGGATGGGGAGTTATTGTTTAATAGAGAGAGCGGTTCAATTTTGCGAGACAGAGTTCTGGATATTGGTCATACGACAACATAAATGTACTTAACAGTATTGAATTGTACATTTAAAAACAATGACAATGGTAAATTTTATGTTGTCTTTTACCACAATTAAAAACAACACAAAAATTCGAAGGCCAAGATAATTTCCTTGAGGCTAATTGATGTTAGCAAAAGAAAACTGCCCAAAACTGCTGAGAAGAAATGTA
This sequence comes from Mustela nigripes, assembly GCF_022355385.1. NCBI lineage: Eukaryota > Metazoa > Chordata > Mammalia > Carnivora > Mustelidae > Mustela > Mustela nigripes. Next base: position 12,841,557 of record NC_081559.1, on the reverse strand, counting down.
AATCCCAGGAGAGACCGTCATATGTGTCTCTCAAGGATCGTGATCACGTTGTTAGGAAACAGACTGCAAATCTCGCCTTGTTTCCCCTGTACTCACCCTTCTACTGCCGGGCACTACAGGAACCCGAATCTTGTCCTCTGGAAAGGACAGACTACGTTAATTTGTGGAGCTCTGTGCAAGATAAAATGTGAGGCCCCTTATTCAAACATTATTAAGAATTTTAAAACCGTGACCGCTGATTATTAAAAAAGCATGGACCGAGCAGGGATCACACAGGCTATAAGTTCAGGACACTGGCCTTGATCGAGTGGCACAGATAAGAACAGAACCATTTCACAACAATCTGGTGGTGTCCCAGAGTCCATTCAAACCAGCTAGCCAAAGCCATTGTCAGATTTTCAGAAATTCTGGCATCGAATTGATGTCATGTGAGTAACATGGAATCAGCCGTGGTGGGAACATTTACACCAAATAGTACACATCAGGGTCTGTCTCTCTCCCTTTTTTTTGGGGGGGGGGGGGTGTGGAGGGTGGAGAGAAGAGTTGGTCATTTGCGTTGACCAGACACCAATGAACCTACCGGTAAGGCTTCTGACAACGGTTCCATGTTATAACAGGGGAACGTTTCTTCCTCTCCTTGGGGCAATGACACAAGTTCCTTGTCTCCCACACGTGTGGGAGGAGCCCGGGAGGCTGCAAACAGAACCACAGATAGTAAGACAAAATTCAACACCTGACTAGGAGCAATCCAAATAACCAAGCAGCAACAGAAATTATTTTATAGGGACCTGAAGATTTAATTTAATCTTATTGTAATTATGATACATTATTTTTATTTTTTATTTTTATTTTATTTTATTTATGTATTGTATGTTTTATTTTATTTATTTATTTGACAGGAGATCACAAGTAGGCAGAGAGGCAGGCAGAGAGAGAGAGAAGGAAGCAGGCTCCCTGCTGAGCGGAGATCCCAATATGGGGCTCGATCCCAGGACCCAGGGATCATGGCCCGAGCTAAGGCAGAGGCTTTAACCCAGGCGCCCCAATCTTTTCAGTTCTTTAGTCCTTCATCCTCAATGGAAGAATTAAGGCCAAGCTCTTAGGACTATACTAAAGTCAATACTGAAATATTACTTGATATCTAGGATATAGTAATAAACATATGTTTGATCTCTGGCCTCTTTTTCCTGGCACAGAGCTCTTAGAACTCTTGGAATCTCTGAAGTGCTAAGTGTCTCTTGCTAATAAGAGGCTAAGGAGATGACTGGGGCTCCTGCGTAGCCTCTGGAGGGGGACAGGCGGGGTGCCAGAGGAATGAACAGGGGTCAGGGAGTTGGAACTTTCGACCCCACACTCAGACCTCAGGGAAGGCAAGCAGGGCTGAGGCTGAATTAATCATAATGGCCAATGATTTAATCAGTCGTGCCTCTGCATGAGGCCTCCGTGTAAGAACCCCTACCTGAAGGGGCTTGGAGAGCTTCCAGATTGGGGAGTATGTGGAGACGCCAGGAGGGAAAGCTGGAGCCGGGCTGGAAGCTTTATGCTCCTTCTCTCACACTTTGCCCTATGCATTTCTTACATCTGGCTGTTGCTGAATCCAATCTTTGTAATAATAAATAATTTATGGGGCGCCTGGGTGGCTCAGTGGGTTAAGCCTCTGCCTTCGGTTCAGGTCATGATCTCAGGGTCCTGGGATCGAGTCCCGTATCGGGCTCTCTGCTCAGAGGACAGCCTGCTTCCCCCTCTCTCTCTGCCTGCCTCTCTGCCTACTTGTGATCTCTGTCAAACAAATAAATAAAATCTTTAAAAAAAATTAATTCCGTAAATATACAGTTTTCCTGAGTTCTGTGAGCTGTTCTAGCAAATAACTGAACCTGAGCAGGGGGTCATGGGAACCCTCAGTTTGTAGACAAATCAGACAGAAGCCATGGCTGTTCTGGGGACACTAACTTGCGACTGTCTGAAGTCGGGGGGATGCAGCCTTAGGGCACTGAGCCCTTAACCTAATTTAGTTAAGGTCTGTGCTAACTCTGGTTAGTGTCAGAATTGGATTAAATCACAGGACGCCCAGTTGGTGTCCGCCCAGACTTAGAGAATTGGCTTGGTATGGAAAAATCCTAGCCATCTATGTCAGAAGTGTTCCGGAAGTGTTGGTGTAAATAGTAGCAGAGGAAAACAAATTTGTTCGTAGAAAGAAAGAAAGATGAAAAGTGGAAAAAAGAATAACAAGTTTGTTTGTTTGTTTTCTTTCGACACCCAAAAGAGATCACACAACAGGCAGGTTGTAGAAAAGAAAAATCAAAATCCGAATTCTTCTGATATAAAGCTCAGGTCTCAAGACCCACTGAGGCATTTACTACACGAACACTAGAGTGCCTCCTCCTGAGTTCACGGATCCAAAATCACCTGCCCACTTGTGTTGTGTATTTTGTGGGGGATACTAACTGCACAAAAATGGCAAAGTGATCAGAAAAAAAAAAAACAAAAAAACAAAAACCTCTGCATTTAGTATTCAGTGAGGATTCTAAATGTACTTTTACCATCAACTCCCCGTTTTTTTACTTCTCACTTGATAACTCTGGTTAGAAGAATCATTTTTATTCTTCCAACTCTTACTTAAATTACGCATTTATTCATTGCTTGGGTTATTTTTTGAGATTTTTATCAATTTAACAACAGGGTATTTTGTTCCTCAACTCATTTTGCATTTATAGAATTAATTTTTTTTAAGATTTTATTTTTTATTTATTTGATGGAGTGAGAGAGAGAGTGCGCGCGCACAAGTAGGGGGAGTGGGAGAGGCGGGCTTCTCAGCAGGAAACCCTATTTATAGAATTCTTAGAGAAGAGTTCCTTTCAGGTAGTTTCGTTTTTAAGCAAGGACATTTGCACAGCAGACTGACTCACTGAATTAAAATATGGGTGTGGTAGGGGCGCCTGGGTGGCTCAGTGGTTTAAGCCTCTGCCTTCGGCTCAGGTCATGATCTCGGGATCCTGGGATCGAGCCCCACATCGGGCTCTCTGCTCAGCGGGCTCTGCCTGCCTCTCTGCCTACTTGTGATCTCTCTCTATCAAATAAATAAATAAAAATCTTTAAAAAAAAAAATATGGGTGTGGTATAAAAGCTTCATGAATATACTCATGCAATTTTTAAAGATTTTATTTATTTAACAGAGAGAGAGAGAGAACAAGCAGGGGGAGCAGCAGAGGGAGAGAGAGAAGCAGGCCCCTGGCTGGGCAGGGAGCCCAATGTGGGGTTCGATCCCAGGACCCAGAGATCATGACTTGAACCAAAGGTAGATGCTTAACTGACTGAACCACCGAGGCGCCCCCTATACTCATGCAGTTTTATTTGTAGCTCTTATTTAACAGTGGAGAAATAGGACTTGGGAGAGCACAAACACTTAGCATATTGATACACAGTAAGGCAACCAGGTTTGATTTCCACCTTCTGCTATCACCTTTAGTGATACTACCTTTACAGGGCAAGTTTAGGAAAAAAAACAAAAACAAAAACCAAGGGAAAAAAATTCTTCTTCTCTGATAGTAATTCTGAGACTATGAAAGTTTTTAATGACTTTCTGACAAACATATTCATAGCAACATGTTTTATTCTAGGCCAAGCATGCATTTTATAGGAATTACTTCATTTGATCCTTGAAACACCCAAGAGGTAGGTACTGTTATTATCCCCACTTTACAGATGGGGAATGTGAAAGGTTAAGAAGCCATCCACTAAGCCATTAATAAGCGGAGTCCTGGTAATCTAACTCCACAGACCTCATTCTTAAACCCTGTGCTATCCTGCATTATTCTTTTCTGTTATTTCATTCAAAACGATTTTCTATACTCTCACCCCCATGTAAGAATGAGGAAAAGACATTTATCTAAAACTACTTCTCTTCGCTAGAATATAAGCTCCAGGAGAGCCAAGGCTTCTCTTTATATATATTGCTAAGTCTCCAACTTCAACAACTGTGCCTAGTTCAGAGCATGCCTTTAATAAATATGTTTTGAATGAACAGATGAGGGGAAAGTTCTGGCTTTCCTAAGAGAATATGTTCAGAGTGACGAGCAAACTTGATAGAGGACCAATTAGTTTAAGAATTCCCACGGTCTTGGTCACTGGGGTGGCTCAGTCGGTCAAGCATCTGCCTTTCGCTCAGGCCATGGGGATTGCTCAACAGCAAGTTGGCCTCTCCCTCTCCCTCTATGATCTCTCTCGCTTTCACTCTCTCAAACAAGTAAATAAAATCTTAAAAAAAAAAAAAAAGAATTTCCATGGTTTTGTGTAAGAAAGCAAGCAAGCGTAAGCTAGTTACCTTTCTCTCTTTTATATTTTTCTATCTTTCTCACAAGGTTAGGCACAACTCTTCTGCAGAGATCCTCCAGTAACTTCAGATTATCTTCATCTATTTGACCTTGTCTCTCCAGATATGCCAGGAAACTTAGCGAGGTCTGCAAGAGAATCAATGGAGTCACATTTACTTGCCTTCTGATGATGCATTCATTCCTTAAAGATTACCTGCATGGCCCCTAGTCACCAGATTTTGCAATGATGAATAAGGAATGGTGCTTGTCCCTGAGGAGTTCAATAGTATGGGGGGAAGAGGTATGACCAAGTAAATTATCTATATTAATAACAAATACCAAATATATATAACTCACTACATACCAGACAGTGCTTGCTTGACCTCAAAAACAAGCCAGTAAGGCTAGATACTATATAACCCCTAGTTAATTTAGTTTTTTGAAAATAATTTAAAATATTTGAATTTAAAAATATTTAAATTCAATTAATTAACATAAAATGTATTATTTGTTTCAGGGTGTAAATCCCCATTTTAAAGATGAGATAACTGGGGTTCAACAACTTGTGCAGTAAGTGGCAGAGCTGGTATCTGAACCCTGGCAGTCTGATGTCAAAGTCTCTCTTACTGGTCCTTGGGCTACACAGCCTCTGACTCACATCTGTAAATGATACACTTAGATTAGGGTGGCAACAAAACAGAGGCACCAAAGAAACTAGGGGCAAATAGTCAGTATTTTTTTTTTTAAGATTTTATTTATTTGACAAACAGAGATCACAAGTAGGCAGAGAGGCAGGCAGAGAGAGAGCGGGAGAAGCAGGCTCCCTGCCGAGAAGAGAGCCCTCGATCCCAGGACCTGGGATCATGACCTGAGCCGAAGGCAGAGGTTTTAACCCACTGAGTCACCGAGGCGCCACAAATAGTCAGTATTTTAAAAGAAAAAAAAAAAAAACAAAACTCTTAAATGCTGCTGGAAAAAAAGAACAAATTGGCTAGTATTATTTTATTTTATTTTTATTTATTTTTTTGGCTAGTATTATTTTATTTTATTATTTTTTTAAGATTTTATTTATTTATTTGACAGAAAGAGATCACAAGTAGACAGAGAGGTAGGAAGAGAGAGAGAGAGGGAAGCAGGCTCCCTGCTGAGCAGAGAGCCCAATGTGGGACTCAATCCCAGGACCCTGAGATCATGACCCGAGCCGAAGGCAGCAGCTTAACCCACTGAGCCACCCAGGCGCCCCTGGCTAGCATTATTTTAATATTGAATTACACGGAGGGTGGAAAGCACCACAATCTTTTCAAAAAATAGGGCTTTTCAGCATATTAAGCCAGTTATGAAAACATATATACAAATGAACTCACATTAGAGCCCACAGAAAGGAGTAAGTCATCAAAAGTAAACCTCTGAACACCATCTCACTGTGTCCATGAACATCAACAGGATGGGAACTGGGAAGAGGTCTCCAGACATATGGGACCGTTGAACAGCTGAAAAGGGACTGTGTTAAGGAGCATTGAGAAGGAGGCTTGAGTACAAACCTCGAGTAAGAGCGAGGTCATGACTGGAACAGGCAGCTGGTGTGGGCCCAGGCAAACACGGACAGACACACAGTATGTGAGGAGTTTAGCATGTGTCCCATGCATCAAGGAGTGGCCGTGGTAGTTTTTAAGAATAGTAATGTGAACGCATTTGCTTTTGAGTAGAAGTCTTGAAACAGGTTGGGGGAGGAAGGGGATTAGAGAGAAAATATTGGCAGTAAGATTAAACACTCTGGCAAAGAGGGGATCCAGACCTGGTCCGAAGCCAGTGTGCTGGGAAACACAGAGGCAGCACTGGGTTTGAGAAACATTTCTGAAATAGAACTTGGTGAGTCGTGGAACTCAGTCTGAGGTGGGTGAGGAAATGAAGAAAGAATCGAAAATACCACTCATTTATTCACAGTTCATACAGGCACAAAGCAGGCTTCGCACAAGCTGTGCATGGAGGGGATTCTTGAAGGATGACTAGGTCTTCGTTGCCAACACGGAAAAGGACATTCCTTTGCCATGCTGGCAATGGAAAAGAAAAGGCAAAATAAACCACATGCGGAAATGAATGTGAAACTAAAATCCTGGTTACGAGGAGTTTTGTGTTGCCTTCAGCAAGAGGTTTCTCTGTTAGGAAGGAAGCTAATGTCACATTGAAGTGTCCTGAATCGTGACCCAGAGTTGAGTTAGCGGAGAAAGAGTATATACAAACTATCCTTTCAAGAAGTTTGGCAGTAGAGGGAACCAGGGAGACCGAGCAGTAACATAGGATGAGGAAGGGTTCAAGAGAGATTATAAATTTTTTTCAAAGATTTTTATTTTTAAGTAATCTCTACACCCAATGTGGGGCTTGAACTTACAACCCCAAGATCAAGAGTCATACGCCCTACCAAAAGAGCCAGCCAGGCGCCCCGGACAGATTATAATTTAAGAAATTCCAGGGGCGCCTGGGTGGCTCAGTGGGTTAAGTCTCTGCCCTCAGCTCAGGTCGTGATCTCAGGGTCCTGGGATCAAGCCCTGTTTTGGGCTCTCTGCTCAGCGGGGAGCCTGCTTCCCCCTCTCTCTCTCTGCCTGCCTCTCTGCTACTTGTGATCTCTGTCAAATAAATAAATAAAATCTTAAAAAGAAAAATTCCAGAGACAAGGAGGAGAGCCAAAAAGGCAAAGAAGAGTATGTGTCCTCCCATGCAGCCCTAGCACTACCCATTGCTTGCCCGGGAGTCAAACAGAAGACAGAGCGGGTACGGAAGGATTCCTCCAGAACTGACCAGCTGGGCAAAAGGCTCAGAGGGGAACCACCACACAAAGTTCTGCGGTAGGTCACATGCAAATGAGCTCTTACTGAACCTTAAAACAGAAACCCTACCTTTTTTTTTTAAAGATTTTATTTATTTATTTGCCAGAGAGAGAGAGACAGAGAGAACACAGGCAGGCAGAGTGGCAGCAGAGGCAGAGGGAGAAGCAGGCTCCCCGCCAAGCAAGGAGCCTAATGTGGGACTCGATCCCAGGACGCTGGGATCATGACCTGAGCCGAAGGCAGCCTCTTAACCAACTCGGCCACCCAGGCGTCCCAACAGAAACCCTATTTTTTTTTTAAGATTTATTTATTTATTTATTTATTTGACAGACAGAGATCACAAGTAGGCAGAGAAGCAAGCAGAGAGAGAGGAGGAAGCAGGCTCCCTGCAAGAGAGAGCCCAACGCGGGGCTCGATCCCAGGACGCTGGGATCATGACCTGAGCCGAAGGCAGAGGCTTTGAGCCACCCAGGCGTCCCAACAGAAACCCTATTTTTGACAGCATCCTACCGGGAGGAAGAAAAGGGACTAAGACATGATTCTAGAAGCAATGATGGGAGTTCTTCATACTGTGAAGACTGTTTATGACATGTTTGGTCAATGACACCTTCTACACACACACACACACACACACACACACACACACACACACACGATCGAAAAGGACTCTGTATTTTAAGAACACCACTCCAGTGAATACTAGCAGGAAGTGCCTGAAAGCTCTTGTTCTGCTGCTTTGCTAAGCTCGTAGATTTGGGTGTGGTTTCCTTTACATCCAACGTTCATTTGATTACTACCCAGAGAGCAAATTTCCAGCATGTTCTGGAACGGGTGAAGGCAGCCAGATGCCTATGAATTTGTAGGAAAGTTATCAAAAGGAATCCTAGAACACCCTACAAAGGTCATTTTTCTAACTCGAGAGAGACGGTGTGCATTTAGAACCCTTCCCTTTTGACTGAGGCAAGTTCAGGCCCTCCCCACCCAGCTGCTAAGCAATTGATTTCCGGCAGATAACACAGCCTCGTTAAGCCCTGGTACCAAAACTCCTCGGCGCTGCTTAGAGATGGTCCTTTCTGCACTTCAGGAACACCCAATAGAGATCAGCCTGGATTTTCTAAGGTATATAACTCAGCCACAGTTCTCACATGAAGAAATAGATCTCCTCTGGAATAAAGCTGAGATCATTTGGAGCTCAAGCAGGGTACTCTTCCTGGAATCTGACCGGCTATTCTCACAGTTCTATGCCACGGGGAAATACAGTGATTGTTCCTTTTACTGCTGTGCTGAACGAGAAAAGCAAAAATTGTTTGGCTACGTGAGCAGAGGCCTTCATTGACAAAAGCTAATATAGCAGGGGGCAAAACGTCAGAATGCTTCTGGCCACAGATGCCAGCAAGCTAAGGTCTAAGACCCCTGGAGGAAGTGCAGAAAGAAATACACTCCCCGGTTTTTCCTAGTGCAAAATCGTGGCTTGGTGTGGAGCACACCAGGAACTCCTGCCTATCTCTTCATCCACCCCCACCCCGTCCCCACCTGACGTGCGGAGTTAGAACTTCTGTTTATGACACACGGAGAGATTGAACTAGAGGGAGTGGTTCCGTTTATTTTTATAAACCCAGAGACTGTGGAAATTGTGAAAGACTGCTCTATTATCAGAATAACTCAGACAGCTTTTCAAACTATAGGAAATCTAATGCTGAGACATCTGGCCTCTGAATCCAGCTGCCGGTTTACAGGAAATGCACAAGACCAAGGAGCGAGCTGAACCGTACCCAGCGCATGCCATCAGCAAAACTCAGACTGGGGGAAATCCTACCCACCAGTTGTCCTGGGCTTCTTCAACACATCAATGTTAAGACAAAGAAAGAAAGGGGTTGGAGGGAGAAGAGTTAAACCCGTAGATTAAAAAACGCTCAAAAAAACTGTCCAATACTAAACTTGACATCTAGGGTTACACAAGTAAATGATAAAACCATAAAGAAACATAAGAACGTTGCTACTATAAAAGCCAGGATAGTGGTTCTTCTAGGAGATGGGAGGGGTTGTGATTGGAATGGGGTCACTGGGGCAGGTTTCTAGACTGACTGACAAAATTCAAATTCTTGACTTGGGTGATGATTTCTAAGGATGCAACTTACAATAATTCATTAATCTGTATGTTTGTTTTATGTCTTTTTTAATACTAGTGTCTTGTTGGGTTTTTCTTAAAGAACAAAAAGATAAAAGGAAAAGGGAAAAAGTGTAAAAACAAAAACAGAAATATACCAGACCTCTCAGGGGCTATTTAAGGGAGAAAATCAGTAGATTCTGACAAATGGTAAGTAAGAATAAGAATGTTCGCCATGGGGGCGCCTGGGTGGCTCAGTGGGTTAAAGCCTCTGCGTTCGGCTCAGGTCGTGATCCCAGGGTCCTGGGATCCAGCCCTGCATCGGGGTCTCTGCTCGGTGGGGAGCCTGCCTCTTCCTCTCTCTCTCTGCCTGCCTCTCTGCCTACTTGTAATCTCTGTCTGTCAAATAAAATAAATAAAATCTTTTGCAAAAAATTGGATTTAAATCATCATCTTTAAAAAAAAAAAAATGTTCACCATGGATCTCTGCACATCCCATCGAGGTGGCTTAGTTCATCCTGCTAATCTCTCCAGTCAGTCATCGTAAAAACATATAAACAGAAAGGGTTCAGGCCATTTTCTCAGAAAGAGAAAAGAAAGACTGTATCATCCCATTCGTTTATGCTTTCCATGATTTTGTAACAGATTCTACAAGCTTCTGGACCCATAATGAGTTAAGACTCAGTCCCCAACCCCACAGAACCCACAACCAACCACTGGGAGCCTCAAGTGATGACTAATCAAAAGACACAGAGGCTAAAAACCCTGAGGGCTCAGAAAAGGCAAAAAGACCTGGAAGACCGTGAGCAAGGTAAGTAGAATGAACCTCCTCACTCTACAGGTCAGACATCAGGAAACATATTTAATGAATTACTCACATAGTCCTCATTTGATCTACCCCACATAAAACAGCTTCCCACTCCTCAGTGATTTTTCTACAACCCGAATTTACTTATCAATAATATAAGAAGATCTCAGGAGAATGTGATATGGGGGAGGGAGGCTATGAATGCAAGGTAGGCTCTAGAGAGGTGGGTGATATTCACATTCCTAAGTTGCGTGGGGGAGGGGTTTGAGGCTGTTCACTTTGTACTACGTTTCCTAACTTCCGTACACGTTACTTGTTTTTCAGGGTGTTATCAGATGTCACATAACTTAAAACCTAATAAACATAGCCATTGAACAGCACAATTATTAAGTGATGTTATGGGGGAAAATTTGAAAAGTGGCTCCTTTCCCAACTTAACTAACTTGCTTGTTACAAGTTGATATTAGAATCAAAAGAAAAACATATAAAGTTCTGAGGCCTGGAAGAGAGAACTGTTGCTACTTTCTTACTCTTAAATGTGACCCCTATAGCAATATGGTTAATAGACAGCAATTATGTTATTATTAAAACTACTACTATTAGTTCAAAACACCTGTATAGCCCTCTACAAAGCACATCCTCAAACATGTTTCATTTGATTTTCACAATAACCCTACACGGGAGATAATGCAAAGTTCCTCAAAAGAACACGCAGGGTCAGGGCACCTGGGTGGCTCAGTCGGTTGGGCGGATCATGATCAGATCCCAGGGTCCCGGATCAAGCCTCACACTGGGCTCCCTGCTCAGTAGAGAGCCTGCTTCTCCCTCTTCCTCTGCTTGCTGCTCTGCCTACTTCTGTTCTCTATCTCTCTGTCAAATAAATAAATATATTAAGATAAATCTAAAAAAAAGAAGAAAAAGAAGAACACACAAGGCCCCTATGTAGATCATCAATGCCCCATTCCCACTCCGCCATGATTTCCCACCCCCTCACTTCCACACTTTTCTCTATGGAAAAACACAATGGGTGCCAACAGCAGTTAACCACTTATTACCTGATGACCAGGTGCCCAATTTTACCCACATCATGTTGACTAATTCTCCCAGCAGTCTCAGAAGGAAAGGATGGGATTGTTGACAATATGGCACGTGAGAAAACAGAGGCTCAGAAAGCTTCCATCACTCACTTCCCGTCGAGGCGTTAGAACCGGGACTAGAATCCAGGCCCACCAAGCACCAAAGTCAATGTTCCCAAGCACTGTATGACATCATCTTCAGCAAATAAAATCCCTTCCTGAAAACCCCAGCACATTCCCGACACAGATTACTGCAGAGCTCCCAAATACCCAACTCTCTATGACCCACTTACCATCTGGATTTTGGGAATCGAGTCCCTCTGAAGGAAGATCATGTTCTTTAAGTTATCTGAGCTGATGCTTTCTGACAGTTCGTAGAGCAGCTTTCTAAGACATACATCCAGAGAGACAAAACCTCAGACTTGCAGAGATCAGTACAGTAAATAAGTGCATTTTTACAAATATTCTTTCTCACGGGAGTGAGTAGACAATTTGGAATCCCACTGTATAGATTCAAAACTAAAACTCTGACCTTTAAGTGGCCTGTTACATTAGGTTAACACAATAAGGGGACATCGGGGTGGCAAAGTCCGTTAAGTCTCTGACTCTTGATTTCGGCTCAGGTCATGATCTCAGGGTCGTGAGATCCAGCCCTGCATGGGGCTCCGCACTGAGCATGGAATCTGCTTAAGATTCTCTGTCTCTGGTGCCTGGGTCAGTCAGTGGGTTGAGCCTCTGCCTTCAGCTCAGGTCATGGTCTCAGGGTCCTGGAATCGAGCCCCGCATCAGGCTCTCTGCTCAGCGGAGAGCCTGCTTCCCCCTCTCTCTCTGCCTGCCTCCCTGCCTACTTGTGATCTCTCTCTCTCTGAATAAACAAATAAAATCTAAAAAAAAATAAGATTCTCTGTCTCCCTCTCCCTGTGCCCTCCCCCTCCGCCCTTCCCCCCACGCCCATGCACGCACATAGGCATTCTCTCTCTCTCTCCCAAAAAATAAACTAAGATTAAAAGTAAAACAAAATTTTAGGGGCGCCTGGGTGGCTCAGTGGGTTAAGCCGCTGCCTTCGGCTCAGGTCATGATCTCAGGGTTCTGAGATCGAGTCCCGTATCGGGCTCTCTGCTCTACAGGGAGTCTGCTTCCTCCTCTCTCTCTCTCTTCCTGCTTCTCTGCCTACTTGTGATCTCTCTCTGTCAAATAA
>NC_081559.1:12789147-12828833 GCF_022355385.1 Mustela nigripes | reverse complement strand
AAAAAAAAAATTAAAAAAAAAAAAAGTAAAACAAAATTTTAAAAGATAACACAATAAGCAGTAGAGGCAGGCTCAAGAATCAACTATACTGTGTTACATATCTGAAAGTTGCTAAAGAGTGGGTTTTTAAATTTCCATGAAAAAAAATTTGTAACCAAATGTGGTGACAAATGTCAGATTTTCTACGGTGATCATTTCACAATACATACATATATCAAATCATGATGTTGTACAACTAAAATTATCATAATGTTATAGGTCAATTACATCTCAATTACAAGTAAAAAATCTTAACTAAATAAAAGTGTGTTATCTAAGGTCTGACCCATGATAGACCTGATGCCTGTACGTCACCCCATACAGATACAAAATACAAATAAAATACAAAAAACATATAAATACAAAATATCTGTATTTTACTTCTCTGGGTTTCACCCAAAAATGTATGAAAATTTAAACAGGACATGGCATAAATGATGTCCCTCCCTACGCCAGAGACATATCTTTTTTCATTTTGTTTATCTGGCCACAAGAACTCAGGCCTTCCCTCTTCTCGAGTGCCCAGTGACTCACAGGAAGGGCTGTCTGGGAATGAGGAGGGTACAAGAAAAAAAGCGAAGACCCGCCGTGCAGAGGCCAGCTTCCTTTGGCAGTGAGAAGCCAACCAGAGAAAGCCACTTCCAGGCCCAGAGTGGGGCGTTGAAAAGCCCCACTTCGGGGGCGCCTGGGTGGCTCAGTCAGTTAAGCATCTGCCTTCAGCTCAGGTCATGATCCCAGGGTCCTCGGATGGAGCCCCCCATCGGGCTCCCTGTTCAGTGGGAAGCTGCCCTCTGCCTCTGCCTCCTGCTCCAATGCTTGTGCGCCCTCTCTCCCTCTCTGTCAAATAAATAAAATCTTTTTTTTAAAAAAAGTGAAAAGCCCCACTTTGAAAACCTCTCATCTCAAGAGTACCTGACCCAGAGAGATCTGGTTTAGAAACACCGTCACCCAAGGACGGAGATAAGAAAAAGGGCAGAATTCCAGCCTCCTTTCAAAGCTCAGGGGCCTGAGTGAACACTACCTCGATGGAAACCCCCCCACCCTTCCCCCCCCCCCCTCACTGTCTTGATCACAGAGGCCCTCCTCACCTGAACAGAGAGACCCTCCCTCGGGTGGGCAGCAAACTTTCCACTTGCTCCTTGGTTTGGTTGAGGTAGCGCAGCAACGATTTCTGCTTGATCAGGTAGAGGAGTTCCGCCAGGAAGAAGGAGTCTTCCTCGCTCAGCTGCTCCTCTGCCAACAGATGATCAAAGATGTCGGAGGCCGAGCTGGCCTTCTCCAGCTCCTTGTGGGAGATGCAGTCTCGGCAGAGAAACTTCAAGGCCTCCACATCTTGGCTCCCCAGCTTTGAATCAATAGTCAGAAGCTTCCCCCGGAAGTTTGATTGACCATTATCATCTGAAGAGAAACTCAGACTTCGACATTGAGATGCCATGGCCAGCCTGAAGGAGACAGAGGTGGGGCAGTCATGAGAGAGGAAGTATACACGGAACCCCAACTCCCCAGGCCTCCTCTGTTCCAGGCATGAGACGTTCCCCCAAGTGCTGAAAGATAAATATTCCTACGAACTCCCTTCAAAACCCAATAGCCAAAAAAATGAGCCCCACACTTGCGTGGTGACCCTTCTGGCGGTCTGGAGGGAGGTTTCTTGGGAATCTAATTTACCGTCACTTCTCCCAAATCAAAATGGCCCTGGTGAGAGTGAGTCAAAAGGGAGGATGACAAAGCACAATGTCTCCCGGTTAGAACTCTTCACTCATTCCCACCAAAAGGCAGAAACAGCGCTTCGACTCATGCCTTTCATTTTAGAAATCAAGCAGTCTGGGGGGTTATAACTCAGAAGTGTCCATTAATCTAAGAACAACCACAATGGGACAGGTCCATATAGCACAAAAAGAGAAGCCACAATCCTAGACCCCAAAAGAAAGGGTGGTTTTAGTTAAGAGTTGCTCAAAACAACGAAGGAAGTCACAAATCACTAAATGAGTATTTCCACCTGTTCAGTTCCTAAAGTTCATATGGTATTTTCTACACTAAATTCCATTCTAATCAGAGGAGGAATGAACTGATAAAATTTTTCACTGTAATATTATTCGTTCTATAAGGCTTCAAGGCATATATTCTCTTTGGGAGACTTGGCTACTTAGAAACAAGAGACCACTTTCCAAAGGAAAGAGAACATAACAAAAAAACATCAGTAACAAAGAGCAGCTATTTCTAGGTGGTATAAACAGAAACACTCTTAATTCTCTTTTTGTCTCCTGAGTTTTCCAGATTTTATGCAACGAACACGTTACTTTTATTGCTAGAAAAATTAAACAGAGGAGCGTCTGGCTGGCTCAGTAGGTAGAGCCTATGACTCGATCTCAGGGTTGTGAGCCTAAGTCCCATACTGGGTGTGCTGCTTACTTAGAGAAAGATGGAGGCGGAGATGGAGAAAGAAAACCGAAAATAGTGTGGTTTTTTTTTTTAAGATTTATTTGAAATCTTTTTTTTTTTTTTTTTTAAGAGAGGGTGAGAGAGGGAACACAAGCAGGGGGAGTGGATGAGGGAGAAGCAGGCTTCCCGCTAAGCGGGGAGTGGGAAGTGGGACTCGATCTCAAGACCCCCGGCTCATGACCTGAGCCTAAGGCAAACGCTTAACGACTGACTCACCCAGGCGCCCCGGAAAAGGTATTTTCAATGTGATCATCCATGGGGTCTTCCCTTCTAGGAGTAGCCTGTGATACCAGAAACCCAACCAATGGCCTCTCGGAGACGGCTTCCTAAGGTATTCTAAGGGATCACAGGCTCGCCCTGCAGTTTCCCCCAAATTCCAACCTCCCGTCGGCTAGACTTTGTCTAACTGGAAGTGGCCAGACTTTGTCTGCATTTATGGACTAGCAAATTCCCGCCCATAAAAGTCTGTGTTAGAGCTTTCCTGGGGCTTTTTAAACCGTCATTCTCCCCGGCACAGCTAGTAAATGCAGGCAGCGATCGTGCCATCGGCCACGGGAGGTTCTGCAAATGTCTGTGACTAAGGCAAGGACCGAGGCTAGAGTGCAAGACCTCCGCAGGGGAAAGGTGCTGATCGCATACCTTCAGGTCCAACTCCCTTGATCCTCTGGAAGTAAATGGTTCCGGGGGAAATTGCCTGAAAATAAAGTTTTTAAAAAATTAGAATCTTCTGCGTAATCCAAGTTCCAGGGAAGTTGTCACTTGCGCGGGAAGAGAACTCAGGACTTGCTGCCTCTGCAAGCGAAAAGTGGATGGTCCGCTTCGGCAGCTTTGTAACATACTTCCTGCCTACGTCACCGCTGCCCGGCCGCCTTCCCCCCCCCCCCACCCCCTCCCGGTGTAGACGAACCCTGGCAGACAGCGCCTCCTAGAGGCAAGAGCCTCGACTTTCCACGATTGGGCTGCTCGGGACTTTCCCAGTTTATACCGAGGGTTCCTGCAAATGAACTTTTGAAAGGCCCTAAGAGTTCTAGGCATTCCCTTGGATCACTGAGGTTGATGAATCAAAGAAGAAAGAAAGAAAAAGAGAGAGAGAGAGAGAAAGAGAAAGAAAGAAGGAAAGAAGGAAGAGAGAAGGAAAGAAAGAAAGAAAGAAAAGGAAGGGAAGAAGGAAGAAAAAAGAAAGGAGAAAGAGTTTATTTTCCTAACCATCTCCTTCCCCAAACTCACTTAACCTTTAAAAATAAAACCCAAAAAGCTCAGGAAATAACTCTTTCTCAGCCATCTTAACTCTTTCTCAAAAAATTGTATGTGCAAATACAATTTTAAGACCGAGAAAATGGAGGTAGAGCTGGACTTTAGGCCCATTTGGAGATATCTGCAAGGAACCCATTAGCAGACAAAACTGATGAAGTCTTTGGCCTCACAGCACATTCAGTGCAGCAGGAAAGAGACTTTGAGGACATTATTTCTAAGAATAAAAACAATACCTCATACTTACATGGCAACTACCATGTGTGAAGCACCATTTTTTTTCACTTAATCATTCCAAGTGTCTAAGATACATATTATCAGCATGACCCCTCTTGTAAGATGTGAAAGCTAAGACACAGAAAGCTTAAGTAATTTGTCCAAGACCACATGGTGAACTAATGGGAAAGCCAAAATTTAAACCAGCAAATCTAGCTCTAAGTCACTACAGTATAATTCAGCCAATTCAAATGCACAGGGATCTGAGAAGAAGTACAGAATCTTAGAAAGATATTTTATCTCTGAAAAAAGTGATTCATGATGTTTTATTAACAAATATATTGAGTCCCATTTTCACATCCTTGGCATCATCCAGAGAACTTCTATGTTTAAGAAAGACAAGCTCTATCACTCAGCCATAAAAATGAATGAAATCGGGGGTGCCTGGGTGGCTCAGACAGTTAAGTGTCTGCCATTGGCTCAGGTCATGATCTCAGGGTTCTGGGATCGAGCCCCACACTGGGCTCCTTGCTCAGCAGGAAGCCTGCTTCTCCCTCTCCCTCGGCTGCTCCCCCTGCTAATGTGCTCTCACTTTGTCAAATAAATAAATAAATAAATAATCTTTAAAAGAAATGAGTGAAATCTTGCCATTTGTGAAAACATGGATGGACCTAAAGGGTATCATGCTAAACAAAATAAATCAGATAGAGAAAGATATATATCATTTGATTTCACTTATATGTGGAATCTAAAAAACAAAACAAATGAACAAACAAAAAACAGTAACAGACTCATAAATATAGGAAACTGTTGGTGACTAGAGTGCGGGTTGGGAGGTGAAGGGTACTAAGAGATACAAACTTGCAGTTATAAAATAGATAAGTGATGGGAATGAAACAGGTAGTGGAGGAAATATAGTCAGTAATTTTGTAATCATTCTGTATGGTGACATCGTAACTAGACTTAACATGGGATCATTTCATAATGTACAAAGGTATCCAGTCACTATCAGGTACACCTGAAACTAATCAGATATTGTATGTCAATATCTTTTTTCAAAAAGCCTACAACTTACTATGGGCAGAACAGTTTAATGGATTTAATAAAATGGTCAAAAGATACACCTCGTTGGTTCTGGAAAAAGTGTGAAAAACCCAAATGTGGTTGTGAGTGTTGAGGACATGATTGTGTGTATACGACTTCTCTAAAACCCCTACTGACAGGCTTGAGCGTGGATATAAGGAGTTCCACTTATTATTGGAACGTATGCCATTTGGAAATATTGTTTACTATTCCTACTAATAAATAAATGGCTCAGAGAAGAAAGAAAGAAGGAAGGAAGGAAGGAAGACAAATCCTAGTGGTGATGGCTGCACAAGCAGGTAAAGGTGCTTAATGCTACCGAATCATACACTTAAACATCGTTTGAACAGTAATTTTATGTTACATATATTTTGCCACAATTTTTTATTAAAGATTTTTAGTTATTTATTTGAGAGAGAGAGAGAGTGAGAGAGAGGACATGAGAGGGGAGAAGGTCAGAGGGAGAAGCAGACTCCCCTTGGAGCTGGGAGCCTCATGTGGGACTCGATCCCGAGACTCCAGGATCATGACCTGAGCCTAAGGCAGTCGCTTAACTGACTGAGCCATCCAGGCGCCCACAATTTTTCTTTTTTTGGAAAGACAAAGACACCCAAGTCCTAAGTCTTAGTCTTAGTCCTTGAGGCATTTCAGAAGGTAGTTTGGGGAAACTATCACTCCACACCCTGTCCGTAAAGCCACATTAGCTTTTTCAACCTTTTTGTAAATTTAATTTTACTTTCTCGGTGTTCCAAGATTCATTGTTTATGCACCACACCCAGTGCTCCATGCAATACGTGCCCTCCTTACTAACCACAACCAGGCTCACCCAAACCCCCACACCCCTCCCCTCCAAAACCCTGTTTTTTTCTCAGAGTCCACAGTCTTTCATGCTTCGTCTCCCCCTCTGATTTCTCCCAACTCACTTTTCCTTTCCCTCTCCTAATGTCCTCCGTGTTATTCCTTATCCTCCACAAGTAAGTGAAACCAAATGATAATTGACATTCTCTGCTTGACTTATTTCACTCGCATAATCTCCAGTCCCGTCCATGTTGATACAAAAGTTGGGTATTCATGCTACAGTACTAAATATTTAGCAAGCCCCTTCTATGTGTACAGCACGTACTGGGCACAATTAGAAAGGAAAGGTGAATAAAACACATCTGCCTTCAAATAATTATGGCTACTCCCCCGCTTGGCCCCTTCTTTTCTGATGAACTGTCTATAGTCCATGTTATTAGCTCTACTCAGTAGGTGAGGAAATCAAAGTTCACGGATGCAAAGATCTTGCCATCATCCCAAAGCTGGGAAGAGATGGGGATTCTGGGTCTCTCTGATTCCAAATCCCATGCTCTTGATCCCAAGGCTACAGGCTGCCCTTACCTCTAGATGCCGTGGTCTCTATAACCCCCGGCCAAGGGTGTGTTGATGTGGCAATGGGGCTTCACCTAAGTGCCACGGGGTCCCCAGGAACTAGGGATGAAGATGCCTTGGGGAAGGAGCAGGAGGTATTTGAGCTAAGCTTGGAAAGTAGAAGTAAAATAGAGACACATGAAGTAAACCTTCAACTTTTATCCTACGGACCCAGCAGAAACACTGGAACCAAGTTCTGGAGGTGAGATGGTGTGCCATTTTATTTGTGGTCAATATTTCATACTTCTTCCAGTTTAGAGCAGAGTAAGTGAGGGCATGCTAATGGTAAGTTGAGAGTGGTGGAAAGAATAGACATTTCTTACAGCACCTTTCCTGACTGGTTGCCGTCAACCGGGTCTACATCAAAATCTACACCAGTCAAAACCTATAAAGCCTTTTACAGTGATGGGAGTCTGCCACTGCCCTGGGGACCAAAGGGAAATACTGGACTGTTTCTCTGTTCTGCCTTCAGAGTGCCTGGTGGTGGTGGTGGTAGGCTTGCCTGGATAGCCAGGCTTTGGTCCAAGTTCTCCACCCTCTAAGTTTATAAAGGGGAACTTTGTAAGTGTAGACTCGTGACCTAAAAAATGAACACAGGTGATGGGGAAGATGAGTAGTATGCCAGCTGGAGAAGAGCTCTGTGCCTTGAAATTTTCAGTCCCCTTGCCCCGGGGCCTGAGATAGCAGGTTCTTTTGATTAGTCATCCCCTCCCCAACTTCCAGGCCCTCTCCCCCCCACTGATGCCACACCTTCTCCGCACACTCCAGACCTTGCCAGAACCAGTTGAATTCTCAGTATATGGGAGCACAATGAAGCCAAGAACGGAAGGGGAAAATGTTTTTTTAAAGGGGGTGGGGAGTACCTGGGTGGCTCAGTGGGTTAAGCCTCTGTGTTCGATTCAGGTCATGATCTCAGGGTCCTGGGATCAAGCCCCACATTGGGTTCTTCTCAGTGGGGAACCTGCTTCGCCCTCTCTCTCTGCCTGCCTCTCTGCCTACTTGTGATCTCTCTCTCTGTCGAATAAGTAAATAAAATCTTAAAAAAAAAAAAAAAAAAAAAAAGGAACTGAAGGGGAAGACTCTCTCTGATAAAGATCCCAGTAGAGATGTCCAAATAGTGAACTGGCATGAGACTGTAGCTAGACAAGTAAAGTGTGACCCATTTTGGATTCACTGTACTACCAAGTGATCTGTTTTAGTACCAAAGTGGTAAAAAAAAAAAAAAAAAAAAAAAGAGAGAGAGAGAGAGAGAGAAAGCCAGTGAATTTCCAATATTTAATGTAGAAAAGCTGAAAAATGGAGAAACAGAGAGTCACTTGTGGTCTATAACTACCTTAACATTTTAGTATATGGGGCGCCTGGGTGGCAGAGTCAGTTAAGGGTCTGACTCTTGGTTTCGGCTCCAGTGGTGATCTCAGGGTGGTGGGATGGAGCCCTGCCCCATGCCCCAAGTCGGGCTCCACACTAAGCATGGAATCTGCCTAAGACGCTCTCTCCTTCTCTTCCTCCCCATCAATGCACTTTCTCTCTAAAATAAATAAAGAAATCCTTCAAAAAGACTATTTTAGGGGCACCTGGGCAGCCCAGTCAGTAAGCGTCTGACTCTTGATTCCACTCAGGTCATGAGCTCAGAGTTGTGAGATGGCGTGGAGCAGTGCAGAGCGCAACTTCCTTAAGATCCTCCCTCCCTCTCCCTCTGCCCATCCCCCAGCTCACATACTCTCCCCTTCTCTCTAAAATAAATAAACAAAATCTTAAAAAAAAAAAAGGTAAAGAAAAAGATTTTAGTGTCTATCTTCTACTTTTCTATGTGTATACTATTTGCCAAAAACTGAACTGAGCTGTATGACTCTTTTTTCACTTAATAACACTCATGTATTTTTCTCCATGTCATTAAATAGTCTTTGAAAACATGATGTCTAGTGGCTAATGATATTCTTTTCTATGGATATACCACATTTATTTAGTCAATTTCTAATTATCAGACATTTAATATGTTTCCAAAATTTTTTGCTATTGTGAACAATGCTGCATAGAAGACAGTTATAGATAAATCTTAGCACATATTTATAATTATTTTCATTGGGTGAATCCAACTGTGGAATTAGTAACCTGATCTTTAAATTCACCCTTCCCCAGTCTGTGAACCCTGAAGGTCTTCCATCTTACTTTCTCATTTGAGTGACTTTGGGACAAGAAGCTAAGTACATCTAAAGTGACAAAAGCTCAAAGTTCCGTGATGATATTTCCTAAAGGAGTCTAATAAACTAACAATAGGTTGTCTGGGAAACTAGGTAAATGTGGTTAAAAGAGTAAATTTTTTTTAAAGATTTTATTTACTTATTTGACAGAGAGAGAGAAAGCTGGCAAAGAGAGAGGGAGAAGCAGGCTTGCCTGAGCAGGGAGTCCAATGCAAGACCCGATCTCAGGACCCTGACATCATGACCTGAGCTGAAATCAGACACTTATGACGGAGCCACCTAGGTGCCCCGCAAGTAAAATATTTTGATGCTGTTTAAAGAAAATCAAAAATAACTCAAAATGTGTCAGAGACCTAAATGTAAGAGCTAAAATCATATAACTTTTTTTTTAAAGATTTTATATATTTATTTTTTGAAAAACAAAGATGACAAGTAGGCAGAGAGGCAGGCAGAGAGAGAGGAGGAAGCAGGCTCCCTGCTGAACAGAGAACCCGATATGGGGCTCGATCCCAGGACCCTGAGATCATGACCTGAGCCGAAGGCAGAGGCTTAACCCACTGAGCCACCCCAGTGCTCCTAAAATCATATAACTCTTATAAGAAAATACAAGTAACCCTTCATGACCTTGCATTAGGCAATAGTTTCCTACATATGATGCTGAAACTTTTAAGCAACGAAAGAAAAACAGATCAATTTTGGACATTATGAAAATATACACATTTTGTGCCAGAAAAGACCCTATCCAGAAAGTAAAAAGAAAACACCTAGAATGGAAGAAACTATTTGCAAATCTTATAGATTAGTACTAGAGATTAGTACCCAGAATATATAAAATATAATTATAGACACCTGGACGGTTCAGTCCGTTGAGCTGAGCATCTGCCTTCAAGTCAGGTCATGATCCCAGGGGTCCTGGATCGATCCCCACATCGAGCTCCCCCCCAACACACACTGGGCTCCCTGCTGAGCAGGGAGCCTGCTTCTCTCCCTCCCTTTGCCTGCCCCTCCCCTTGCTTGTGCTCTCTCTGTCAAATGAATAAATTTTAAAAAACTTAAAAAAAAAAAAAAAAGAATTACACCAGAACAAAAGACAATCAGTTAAAATGGGAAAGAATTTGAATAGATGTTTCTACAGTGAAGATATGCACACGAAAGATGTTCAACGTTAGTCATTAAGGCAACGCAATCAAAACCACCATGAGACACCACTTCATACACAGTAGGGTGGTTATAATAATTAAAAAAAAAAAAAAGACAAAAACAGGGATGTGGAGAAATTGGTACCCTTCTACGCTACTGGTGGGAATGTAAAGTGCTCCAGCCCCTTTGAAAACCAGTCTAGCAGTCCTCCAAGAGTTGAACCTGGAGTTACTATGTGATCCACTAAGTCCACTGGACTTACACATACCTGAGAACCGAAAACATACATCCACACAGAAACTTACATGAATACTCAGAGCAGCATAATTCATAAAGGCCAAAAAAGTAGAAACAATCCAAATTTCCATCAGCGGATGAATGGATAAACACAACGCACCATATCCTATACAAGGGAATCTTATCCAGGCATAAAATAAAATGAAGTACTTATGTATTCTTCAACATGGATGAAACTTGAAAGCATGCTTAGTGGAATAAATCAGATACAAAAGGAAATGTATTGTAGGACATGGAATAATATATCCGGAATAGATAAAGGTGTAGAGATAGAAGGCGGATTTGCGCTTGCTCAGGGGCTGGGGAGAAGGGGAGAGCAGGAACGATGCTAACCGGTACAGAGGTTCTTTTTAGGTAGATGAAATGTTCTGAAATTAGATTGCGGTGATGTGCACAGCTGTGAATATATATTCAGTGACTTGTACACTTTAAAAGGATCATTTTATAAAAGATGAATTATATCTCAGTGAAAAAAAGAAACGGAGATCTGGAATATGTCTGGAATATGTGATGAGATGCCACAAGCAACCTTCTGATTGTTAACTGGGTGTGTCAACTTGACCGCTAAGGGATATCCAGAGAGCCAGTAAGTTATTTCCGGCTATGTCTGTAAGGATGTTTCTGGAAGGGATTAGCATTTAAATCAGTAGACTGAGGAAAGAAAATCTGCCCTTGCCAATGGCAACATCTAACCCATGAACAGTCAGGAAGAATAAAACAGGAAGAAGGGCAAATTCTCTTTTTGAACTAGGTTGGTCGTCTTCTTCTTCTACCTTAGGACATTAAAGCTCCTGGTTCTCTGGGCCTTTGGACTGCAGGACTTACATCACCAGCCCCTACTCCCTACTCCATCTCTCTCCCCATCCCCCAGCCACACTCTTATTGTGTATGCACTGGAGAATCTTGAAGGTTTCAAAGGAGGGAGGTGACAAAGCTGTTAGGGAGATTCTTCAGGGTGCCAGGTATGAAGGAATCATAGAATTAAGAGGCTGGAGGCAAGATTAGTGAGAAAGCTAGTACCGCAGTTCAATGGAAAGATGATGAAAGCTGGGGGAATTGTAATGATGCAGATAGATGGAAAGGACATTCTGGTAACAGAACCAACCGATTTGGAAACTACCTAAAGAAACATAGGAGAGGGTGGGTCAGGGCAAAATGATATTCTGGAGGGGCTGTTGACTTAAAGTGGGGACACGGGCAGAAAAGCAGATTTGGAATGAAGCTTTTGTTTATATTTGGAGTATACTGAGTTTGAGGTGCCAAAAGGAAATGAAGTGGAAACATTTCCCAGGAAGTTGCAGGGTGAGATTTGAAACTGAAGAGTCTAGACTAAAAATATCCTACGAGTTAGCAGCACAGGAGTAGTAGTTGAAGCTACCACGTTGTCAAAAGAGAATATATAAAGAAAAGCATGATCGTTGTGCATATCCACATCTACAGATCTGGAGGAGAAAGATACTCAGAATTGGTCAAGGAAGTCCTTGATCAAATTCTAGGGGGGACAGCCTGGAGAAGTAGGAAAGGGACAATGACCCCATAGAATCTATGGACTACTAGTTTGGTAACTTTGGTTCAAGTCCCCCTTGGATTTTGTAGATTTGGCAGAATGATTAAGGTGAACCCAGATAGCAAGGAAGTATGGAGTAAGTAGATGAGAGGAGAAAGAATATAGAGTATAGAATAGTCATATGTAAGACAGTGACTCAACAGAGAGGGACTGTATTTGATGGGGAGTCAGAGCCTGTTTTTGGACTGCAGGGTCAAAAACCAGAGAGAGAGAGATTAAAGATGCAAGACAGTTAGAATAACGCTCAGGAGCTATGCTAGAAGAAGCATGAAGAAAGGGAAGGAAATCCTAGCTTTGGGGCAAGAAGTCCTTACCAAATAATGAAGGAAAGATGTTACTCGTATCATCATTTAAAGAGGGAAAAATTTTAACTTAAATATGATAGAAAGCATAGATATAGACATGACTACTTGAATGAAAAGAAAGAACAGTGTTAAATATTATGACATTTATGTTTAAAATAAATACATTAAGGGTGTTTATATATTAAACAAACTGGACCCTTTTACAATATGTAATTTTTATTTCATTTTTTAAGTCACAAGTTGTGCTTTGTATACAAAGAAACAAGTAATATAATTGTATTGATTTAAAACTCCTGACAGGTTACCTGCATCAGATATATTGGTATATTCAATATAAAGGATCAAAACAAATATAAGGATCAAAACAAAAGAATGAATATAGATAAAGACTTTACACATTTCACAAAAAGCAACTCAAAATGATAAGGCTTAAATGCAAAATGCAAAACTCCTAGAACTTCTGGTTAATAAGTAGGAAAGGGGTGTCTGGGTGGTTCAGTGGTTAGTGGTCTGACGTTGGCTCAGGTCATGATGTCAGCATCCTGGGACCTGGCCCCACCTTGGGCTTCATGCCCAGCAAAGGGTCTGCTTGTAATCTGCACCTACACCCCCCACCGGCTTGTGGGCAAGCACACGCACATGCTCTACCTACCTCTCAAATAAATAAAATCTTAAAAAGAAATAACATAGGAGAAAGTTTCTGTGACCTTGGGTTTGTATGTTAAACATACAGGTAGCTCATATGTATGTATGTTAAAAATACAGGTATTTTTGAGATACACACTAAAAGCACAATCCAAGAAAAACAAACAAACAAACAAACTGTAATTTGAGTATCATTAAAATTATAAACTTCTACCATCGACTGGGAGAAAATATTTGTAGAACATATCTCATGAAAGACTTGTATCTAAAATATACATTTTTTTTTAAAAAAATATTTTATTCATTTATTTGACAGAGAGAGAGAGAGCACACACGCACATGCAGAAATACAGTAGAGGACGGGGAGAAGCAGACTCCTGGCTGAGCAGGGAGCCTGATGTGGGACTCGATCCCTGGAATCAGGATCGGAGCCAAAAGCAGTGGCTTAACCAACTAAGACACCTAGGCATTCTACATAAAGAACACCTAAAATTCACCAAGAAGAGGGCTGCTTTGGTGGCTCAGTTAGTTAAGCATCCAACTCTTGGTTTTGGTTCAGGTCATGATCTCAGAGTCATGAGACCAAGCCCCAAGTTTGTCTCTATGCTCAGCAGGGAGCCTGCTTAAAGATTCTCTCCCTCTCCCTCTGCCCCTCCCCCTGCTCGCTCTCTCTTTCTGCCTCTTTCAAATAAATAAATCTCAAGGAAAAAAAAAAAAAAACCTCACCAGTAAGAAAACAAATAACACAGTTTAAAAATGGGCAAAAGATTTGATAGAAACTCTGCAAAATGATATAGCCACTTGGGAATATAGTCTTGTGTTACTTCCAGAATTAAAGATAAGCCTACCATACCATCCAACAGTTGTTCTCCTAGATAGTTACCCAATGAGCTAGCCACTTACATCCACACAAAAATGAACACACAAATGTTTATCACACCCTTTTTCACAATGCCAAAACTTGGAAGCAACCAAGATGCATGTTAAACACACAGGTAGCTCAGATTTTAAGTGTGCATATATTTTTAAACAATAATTGGAAAATTTAAATCATCTAGACAATTTGTTTGCACTCATAACATGTATAAACATTGTAAACATTTTAATCATATAATAATGCAGAGCTGGACTATGTTAGGTTGAAAGAAATATAAATCCGACACTTTTTTGCTCTCACATAAAAATCCAGACTTTGTCCTCATCCAAGGAGGCTCCTTCCTGCTCACCATTTAGCTATCCCTACAGTGTAGCCTTTATCCTCACAGTTCAAGATGGAAGCTAAGGCTCCAGTCATCACATCCACATTCTCATCAGCAAGACAGAGGAAGGGATGAAAAGGTGAAGGACAATAAGCAACTGCCTTTTTAAAATTTTAATTCGAATATAGTTAATATACAGTATTCTATTACCTTCAGGTATACAATATAGTGATTCAACAATTCTGTATATTAATCAGTGCTCATCATGGTAAGTGTATGCTTAATTCCCTTCGCCTATTTCCCCCACCCCGCCCCATACCTCCCCTCTGGTAGCCATCAGTTTGTTTTCCGTATTTAACAGTCTGTTTGCCTCTTTTTTTCTTTTTTCTTTTTTTTAAATTTTTTTTAAGATTTTATCTATTTATTTGACAGAGATGACAAGTAGGCAGAGAGGCAGGCAGAGAGAGAGAGGAGGAAGCAGGCTCCCCGCCGAGCAGAACCCTGGAATCATGAGCCAAAGGCAGGCTCAACCCACTAAGCCACCCAGGTGCCCCTGCCTCTTTTTTATTTTGTTCTTTTGTTTTGTTTCTTACATTCCACATATGAGGGAAATCATACAATATTTGTCTTTCTCTGACATATAGTGTTTTATTAGTTTCAGTGGTAGAATTTAGTGATTGATTAGTTGCATGTAACAGTCCTCATTGGTCATGTGACCTCCTCAATACCCACCACCCAGTCACCCCATCCCCCACTTTCCTCCCCTCCAGCAACCCTCAGTTTGTTTCCTAGAATTCAGTGTCTCTTGTGGTTTGTCTTCCTCTGTTTCCATCTTATTTTTCCTCCCCATCCCCTATGTTCATCTGTTTTGCTTCTTCAGTTCCATGTGAGTGAAATCGTGTATTTGTCTTTCTCTGACTTATTTCACTTAGCACAATACCCTCTAGTTCCCTCCATGTCTTTGTAAATGGCATGATTTCATTGTTTCTGATGGCTGAATCATATTCCATTGTGTGTGTATGTGTGTATCAGAGAGATGTGAGATATGTATCACATCTTCTTTATCCATTCATCTGTCAATGGACATCCGGGCTCTTTCTGTATTTTGGCTATTGTGGACACTGCCACTATCAACACTGGAGTGCATGAGCCCCTATGAATCACTATGTTTATATCCTTTGGGAAAATACCCAGTAGTGCCATTTCTGGATCATAGGATATCTTTATTTTTAACTTTTTGAGGAATCTCCACATTGTCTTCAAGAGTGGCTGCATTTCTTCTCGTTTTGATTTCAGCCATTCTGACCCATATGTGGTGACATCTCATTGTGGTTTTGATTTGTATTTTCGTGGTGATGAGTCATGTTGAGCATCTGTTGGCCATTATGTCTTCTTTGAAGAAATGTCTCTTTGTGTATTCTGACCATTTTTTAATAAATATTTTATTTATTTATTTGACAGACAGAGATCACAAGTAGGCAGAGAAGCAGGCAGAGAGAGAGGGGGAAGCAGGCTCCCTGCTGAGCAGAGATCCTGAAGTGGGGCTCGATCCCAGGACCCCGGGATCACGACCTAAGCTGAAGGCAGCGGCTTAACCACTGAGCCACTCAGATGCCCCATATTCTGCCCATTTTTAATCAAATTGGTTTTTGGCTCTTGAGTTGTATAAGTTCTTTATATATTTTGGATATTAATCCTTTATCAGACATGTCATTTGCAAATATCTTCTCCCATTCCACAGGTTGTCTTTTATTTTCTTGACTGTTTCCTTTGCTATCTAGAAGCTTTTTAGTTTAACGTAGTTCTAGTAGTTTATTTTTGCTTTTGTTTCCCTCCACTCAGGAGACACATCTAGAAAAATGTTGCTACAGCTGATGTCAGAGAAATTAGGCCTGTGCTCTCTTCTAGGATTTCTATGGTTTCTGGTCTCACACTTGGGTCCTTAATCCATTCTGGGTTTGTGTTTGTGTACAGTGTAAGAATGTGGTCCAGTTTCATTCTTTTGCATGTCGCTGGCTAGTTTTCCCAGCATCATTTGTTGAGGAGACTGTCTTTTTTCCACTGGATATTGTTTTCACAGAGCTCTTTTGCAAGGAGAGGATTAAATGAGATAATCCATGCAATTTATATAATGAGCTAATAATAGCTCAATGCAAGCTTTTATTATTTAGAAATATAATTTTAAGGGTTTCGTAAAATACCACCCAGTGAATATATCATCATTACCATACCCTTATTACTGAGTACTTGGTGAATTTTCAGTTAGGGACTATTGTAAGATTTGAAGTATTTTACTACATTAACACATACAGATACACCCAATTTAACACCAAGTCAAAAATACAAAAATAAGGGGCACCTGGGTGACTCAGTGGGTTAAAACCTCTGCTTTCGGCTCAGGTCATGATCTCAGGGTCCTGGGATGGAGCCCCACATCGGGCTCCTGGCTCAGCGGGGGGCCTGCTTCCTCCTCTCTCTCTGCCTGCCTCTCTGCCTACTTGTGATCTCTGTCTGTCAAATAAATAAATAAAATCTTTAAAATACATATATGTATATAAAAATAAATATGTTTTTTAAACTTTAAATGCAATTTTTTTTTAAAGACTTTATTTATTTATTCGACAAAGATCACAAGCAGGCAGGCAGAGAGAGGAAGCAGGCTCCCCGCTGGGCAGAGAGCCCGATGCGGGGCTCAATCCCAGAATGCCAAGATCACAACCTGAGCCGAAGGCAGTGGTTTAACCCACCGAGCCACCGAGGCGCCCCTTTAAATGCAATTTTAAATAATGATTGCCTTTCAGGTCATCCCACCAAATGTGAGAAAGAAAAATGTATGTAGTTAGCGGTGAACTAGAACTGGAGTCTTAGACAGACAGACAGACAATGTCCAATTACAAAGACACGGCTATGCACTGAATGTTCGTGTCCTTCACTAAATTTATAGTAGTAGTAGCACAGTGGTAGATGTGTGACTACAACCCTGTCTCCACGCTCTGGCACGAAGGAAGGCAGCACCCAACTCAACCGGCACTCGGTTTTTCAAGTTTCACAGCCATTTCCTTCCTAACACGGGCTTCAGACACTTTCAGCAAGAGACCAAAGCCTTCCACCCAGAGGCTTTAGTTCAAACACACCTCCCTGATCACAGTCCTCACAGAGGCTCATTTCAGCACATACAGGACCTCACGTTCCCGCACAACACATACCCTTGCTTGAAAACTACTTCTGGCCTAGTGGTGGAGATGGCGGGAGTAGAAAAGGCTTTTGGCTGTTCATTCCCAAGAGAGGATGAGTTTCTTTCTCAGCGTGTGTTGCAACCAGACAGAGTACCTCTCCTTAGTAGACGCTCTGCTGTTCCAATCATACACGCTGCCGTTGAGTTCAATGTGGAGTTCAAGGAGCGGGCGTCTTCTGGAGGGAACAAGAAAGGCA
Source organism: Mustela nigripes (assembly GCF_022355385.1). Classification (NCBI taxonomy): domain Eukaryota; kingdom Metazoa; phylum Chordata; class Mammalia; order Carnivora; family Mustelidae; genus Mustela; species Mustela nigripes. The sequence goes on along the minus strand of NC_081559.1, from coordinate 12,811,609 downwards.
AAAAATTAATGCCATGCAAATGTCAAAGAGGAGATAGATCGCCATTAGTTTGAAAGAAGCCAACAGAGGTGACAGTGCATTGAAACTGTTCCTTTTTAAATGCTCTACGAGCTGCTTAGTGAGTGATCCCAGCCAGCTGGCAGCAGTCTGGGCCAATGACCACAGTCCCCTCACTCAAGGGACAACTGATTCTTATCCTAGAGACATGCCAGCCAGATAATAACACACCTGGATCCCTTACGCAGATGCGGGTTGGATGCCAAGAACACTGCTGGCATATGGAAGGTTGAGATTTCTACTACAGTCCCTTCCTTGCTGCTGCGACTGAGCAGGGAGGGAGGCGGGTGTCACAGGCCACGCAATGTATTCCTGGGGTCCCCAGAGCCACCACAGAATGCATTTCGCACAGGGCTCCGAAATTTCATTCTAAATTGTAATGGGACAACTGAAAATAGACTGCCAGTTTTAAATGGAAATAATCCTCTTAAATGAAAACCAGATCACCAAGGTTTCCCTTAGAGAAGTATTCTTGGCAATCAACATCAGATATGTCTGTATAACAAAGAGTTGCCCATGTGGGGAGTCAAGTATCGGTTTCCATCCCTCAAACTGTCAAGACAGGGAAAGAAAAGAGCATGCGGTGTCGGGCAGAATTCGCAGACACAGGCACTCTCGTGCAGAGCATGTCCTAGAGGGCAATCTGATGAGACTGAAAGGCATCCCAGTCTTTCAAAATGCATGTCGTTTGACACAGCAATTCTTCTTGAAAACAGTACAGATAAGCACAAATACTGAACACAAAGACACTGAACGCTTTCCTTTTACGGAAGCAAAATACCTTCCAATGACCAAAAATGGGTCAAGTAAAGTACACCATAGCCTTATTCTGGACTGTTCCATGGACATTAAAATGATGTTGTCAGATACTGACATGTAAAATGCATGTGATGTACTGTTACACCAACTAAAGGCAGGTTATAAAGTAATAGCAGATGATGATTCCATTTTGATGATTCCATTTAGATATGATTATGCAGGTATCCGAGAAAGATCTGGAAGGCAATACACCAACATGTGGCTAACAGAAATTGATTCTAATAAGTAGGACTATCACTGCTTGTTATAGTCTGCTTTTGGCATTTAAATTTCACGGGTTTTTTTTTTATTTTTTCCAGTAAGGAGAATGTATTGCTTTTGTAACAATAATTTTTTTAAAAAAGACAAAAATTTACTTATTTTGAAGAACAAGATCCAAACTACAAGCTGACTACAAGTGACCTCCTGGAGCACAAAGCATTCATAAACTGTGCCTCCTCCTAAGGCATCTCCGGGAGGGAATGAAAAATCCTTTCCTCCCTGAAGAGAAGAGCATCAACGTGGCACAGCGGTCATCTAGATCGTGGCAACAAGAAAAGAGACAAGTGGTCCAGAGATGGGCCACACCCACCCAGGTGGCTCACCTTTCTTTCCCCAGTTTCTGGGAGAGGCACTGCAGGTACAATGACGGAGAGCTGGAGGACCGCTCCAACAGGGACACGTCCGCCTTGCACAGGCTCCAGAGGAAGTCAGCTTCTCGGTGAAGGGTAGATGATCCAGGCTGCTTGGCTTTTGATTCCAGGTTGTTGACCGCTGGTCCATCCACCTCCAACAAGCTGCTGTTGTCCAGCGGGTCCTCTAAGTCCACATAGTTCTGAATAAAAAAGACCTTTGGCTTCCCTAAGAGAAAAGGGCACGCGTCTCCCATGAACATCCTCCTAATCTGATCCAAAGGGAACCCTGAGTGTGTCCGATCAACGCCAAACACACTGTGGGAGCCACCTCGGCTCACCAGGACGCACACAAAGCTGTCATAGTCTCGGTGTTGAGGCATGCAGGCAACTCGGCGAAGGACCTGGATTATACCGTCCACACTCAGATACAAGAAAGACTGAACTTCATAGCCCAGGGAAGTAAAGGTGTCCCGAAGAAATGCTGGATAAAATAAACAAACACGCACACACAGACAACAACACTAGGGTGAGAAAAGTTTGAGACACCAGGTAGCAATTCTAATAAGCACAGTCAATCTCCACTACTTAATTCATTTCTGCTTTTGTGCCATAATTTTGAGGTTTTGAGGGACCTGAGCTCGGGGCAGGAAGAAATCAACCTGAAACACACGACCCTCAAGTCCCAGGTTCTCAGTTACAATCTGTCCCTTGCTAGAGGCTACCTCCACATCTGGCCACGGGCACGGACTGAGCCCACTTTTAGTCCAATGCAACCAAAGGGGGACCAAAAACTTTTCTCTTCCACCAAAACAAAGCTTGGATTTTTCAAAAAAGCTCTTTCTAAAACATGCAAGTATGTAGGAAATGGATGCGTTTGCAGAGCACAGATCCAAATCTAGATCCAAACGGCTGCAGAGAGGATGGCCCATGTCACAAGTTCCCTCATGTCCACAGGCTGTGGGCTGATACAGAGGCCCTTACATCTAAGCTGCGACCATTTCCAGACTCTCCAGTTCCTCTCATGACCTGCTTCCCAGTGTTTCCTCTGACTGAGCACTGGGAGCCCTTAGCCAAGCTCCCCTGTAGTGCCCCCCAAGAATTCCTCTCCTAGTTTCCAGGAACCCCAGATTAACTTTGCCTGCAGGAAGAGTGAAAGGCAGTGGAAAAGGCAGACTTTATGCCAGACAAGCGTGCCTTCTAACACTGAACTTACCACACCTGCGGGCTGCGTGACTTTAAAGAAGTGGGTCTCCCCAGCATTAAATGGAAGTAACAATACCCACCCTCTGAGCACACAGGGAGGATTAAATGAGATAATACATATAAAGCTCCTGGGCTCTATTCCCTTTGTTAAAAAATCTTGTTTGCATTTTCCAGAAATTTCTATAGCCTACCCAGTTCATTTCTTTCCCATCTGCTCAGCTTGCCTTCATCAGAGAAATAAATACAATCTCCTGCTTTGTTCTTTCTTTCTTTTTTTTTTTTTAATAGATTTTATTTATTTATTTATTTGACAGACAGAGATCACAAGTAGGCAGAGAGGCAGGCAGAGAGAGAGGAGGAAGCAGGCTCCCCGCTGAGCAGAGAGCCCGATGCGGGGCTCGATCCCAGGACCCCGGGATCATGACCGGAGCTGAAGGCAGAGGTTTCAACCCACTGAGCCACCAAAGTGCCCCTGCTTTGTTCTTTCTTTCTAACAGCAGAGACAGACATCTTTCTCTTCCTCATGAAAAAATCCCACATCCCTTTGAGGAGCCCATTAAGTTTCTGTTCCTTGTCTGAGGGATGCCTACATTTCTTAGTTCCATTGCAGAGCAGAAAAAATGTTATTCCCTAAGCTAAATAGACATCTCCAATTCCAGGTTGTTACCCAGAACTCCTACTCCTAGCCAGCTTTTCTGGATCTTTCTCCGTGTCTCATGACTACGTAACCACCTCCCTTCATCCTCTGAGCGATGGTCTTCCGGAAGTCCGGCACTGCATCCAAACCAGATTAAACCACACACGACTTAATTAGAACAGAGAGAACTTCTACCCAGGGACAAAAGGGCCCCATCTCATACCAGTGCAGGCATCACAGAAAGTAGAGGTAAGTAACTCTCCTGAAATTACCACATACCTGTTTGCCACAAATTGTCAAATCTCTGCATTAAATGGAAACAACATGATGTTGTTCAAAGACTCACAGCTTTGGGGCGCCTGGGTGGCTCAGTGGGTTAAAGCCTCTGCCTTCAGCTCAGGTCATGATCTCAGGGTCCTGGGATCGAGCCCCGCATCGGCCTGCTTCCCCTCCTCTCTCTTTGCCTGCCTTTCTGCCTACTTGTTATCGCTGTCAAATAAATAAAATAAAAATCTTTAAAAAAAAAAAAAAAAAGACTCACAGCTTCAACCAAGAGTTTCAGCCTTCTTGTCCTACAAACTTTACCAACCCCCAATAAACTATAAGAGTGAAAGTTGGCTATTGTAATTTCTCTTCCAGCTTCTCAACAGGAAATAGGAAGAGAAAGATAGAGAAAGAAACACAGCCTTGGGTGAACAAAAAGCTGGAAAAAACAGCCACTGGACAAAGAAGAGCTCTCTTGAGCGTTCTTAATTTAATTCACCCAGCCTACAGGCAGTGCCCGGCCGGGTATGTTCACATTGGGTCTAGTAGAACTGCCCCCTCAGGAGAGCTGGGGTTAATCATGGCCCCACATTTCTCATATATGGCACTTCTAAATATGTCCACAAGTTCTTTGACCCGCTTTCCTTAAAAAGAGTAATTCCCTTCCCCTTGAATGTGGACCATGCTTGGTAACTTATTTCTTTTCTTTTTCTTTTTTCTTTTTTTTTTTGGTAACTCATTTCTAATGACTATAGCATAGAGATACTATGGGACTTCCATAGCCAGATCATAAAAAGAATACAGCCTCTACCTGGCTTTTTCTCTCTTTTGAACAGCTTACTCTGGGGGGAGCCAGCTACCATGTCAGGAGAACACTCAGGCAGTGCTGTGGAGAGGCTCACATGAAGAAGAACTAAGGCCTTGCACCAGCTTCACAGACATCTGAGTGAGCCTCCTGAGAGGATCCCTGGATCCCAGTCACGCCTTCGGATGACCCCAGCTGAGATCCCACCACAATCTGCCGAGAGACTCCGGGCCAGAACAGCCCAGCTAAGCTACTCCTCAATTCCTGCTCCACACACACTGTGAAAGATACTATATAAATTCATATCGTGGTTTTAAGCCACTATATTGTGGAGTAACTTGCACACATTCTTAGATAAATAATTTACTAGGTAAATCAGGAAAAGGGAATGATAATAACCATTACTTAAGGATGTAGTTAGGGTACCTACTTTTTGTCTGGCCCACAGGTAAATGGGGGGGGGGGGTAGAAATTATATATCACGTAATAATGGAGACATATAAAGAAGGTGCCAATCTCCTTTAAACCCTGTGATAAATAAATATTAGGAGGGACATGAAGGACATGATACACAGGTGGGTGGAGAACCTAGTAACAGCTCACTCATCCCCACAGGATCTCAGTGTGGTAGAAAAGGCGCTACCCCCTGGCCTGCCCCTCAGCAGGTGTAGGCAAGCCTTCCGTACCCAGTACCGGGCTCAGCTGGAACCCAGGACCGGACAAAGAGCACCCAGACAAGGGCCCCAGTTCCATCACTAGTTTCGTTCCCAAGTCTTGGTTTGAGGACCCACATGTCATGGCGTTTTCTTTCCTCCAGGGGGCAGAAGCAAACAGGGAAACACCAAACTCAAAGGGACTGTTTACTTCTCTCAGAGGGCCTGCCCTCCCTCAAAACCCTCTTCTCACGGATAGATTTCCTCCCTCACCAAAGTCCCCGAAGCAAAGCCATGGTCTGTCTTGCCAAGCTGATGTGCAGGAGTCAGGGACAGAACAAGGGCTGTCCCGTGCCTTCTCTCCCTTTCCCTTTTCTGGGTTCCCAGTGGGTTCTGGCGGGAGTGGGGGCTGTCACAGCAGAGAGCAGGCAGCTGCATGGGGCCAGCAAAAGAGGAACCAGTTTTGGAATCCCAAGATCTAAGTTTAAATCCTGGCTCCTCTCCCTATCTGCTGGGTCTGAACCTTGCCTGATCCTAGAAAAACTAACTTACGCCAACAGAGGGACTAGGAAGGGGACAGGAATCTGATGTCTGGGCAGAAAATGCTTACCTTATAGAACAGGAGAAAGAAGAATAAAGAGGAGGTGAAGGCAAAAATGGGACAGTCCCCCAAAGCCAATAAAGACGGCAATTTGGAGGGACCTCAGACCAAGATGGAGCCGCCATTAAATATCCCTCTGGTAGCCCAGTCACCTCAGAAGACACAGCCTGAAGTCCTCGTCATCGAGATGTCCCGTAATGTCACATCTTTCCTCTCTCTTAGAGGGAGGGTTGATGCTAGCTAGCATTTGCAACTTTCTTGCTTGGGCCAACAAGAACATGGGTAGAGCCCAGTCTGGTTTATGAGATCAACAGAGTAATGACAGTAGGAGTTTGAACAAACTAACTGTCTTAATTTATTCATCTGTAATTACTGTGAGTACTACTAATGCCTATGCCATGTTCTTCAAAAGGTGCCTGTGAGGATCCGTAAGATGCCTGTAAAGACACTTTGCCAACTATGGGTCCTTACTCAAATGTAATATATTAATTTTTAAAAGAAAATGAAGACAGCCCCTCATGGAGCCTGCAGCACATCTCTCTCATGGAAGCTGCTCCTCAGACAGGACCTCCACAGGGAAGTCTCTCTAGCCTACGCTGAAACGCGTGGGGAGCAGTTGGAGTCTGTGTCCCATTTATCACAGAAGCTGCCTTGTCATTTCCCTCAAATGGGGAAGAAAAACTTGGATGCTGAGTTTGGAAAATAAAACTTCAGCGACTGCAGAAGTCACACTTCTCCTTACACCCTCCCTGGAAACCCCAGTCCTGACCCAACCCTATCTCCGTAAGCCTCAACTTCCCCAAATGATGAGTTTTTGTGTGGCCTTGCAGTTAGGACAAGGGCTAGGGTCAGCACCAACCAGAAGGTTTGGGGGCTATTGAGATGAAATCCAAAAAAACTAAATACGGCAAAATGACACCATTCGTTGAGAATTTGTTTTCATTTAAAATGAGTTCACACTGGGGTGCTGGTTGGCTCAGTCAACAGAGCATGTGATTGTGAATTCAAAGCCCACCTGGGGTGTAGAGTTTACTTAAAAATAAAATCTTACGGGGCGCCTGGGTGGCTCAGTCAGTTAAGCGTCTGCCTTCGGCTCCGGTCATGATCCCAGGGTCCTGGGATCGAGCCCCACATCGGGCTCTCTGCTCGGCAGGGAGCCTGCTTCTTTCCTCTCTCTGCCTGACTCTGCTACTGGTGCTCTTTCTCTCTGTCAAATATATAAATCAAATCTTTAAAAAAAATAAAATAAAATCTTACGGGGTGCCTAAGTGGCTCAGTTGGTTGAGTGTCTGCCTTTGTCCCAGGTCATGATCTAAGGGTTCTGGGATCGAGCCCCACATCAGGCTCCTCACTCGGCGGCTGTCTATTTCTCCCTCTCCCTCTGACTGTTGCTCTCCCTGCTCATGCTGTCTCTCTCTCTCTCTGTCAAATAAATGAATGAATAAAATCTTAAGAAAAAAATCTTAAAATAAAATAAAATTAAATGAGTTTGCATTAATCTTGACACAATCTATAAAAAGTCCATTAAACCAATGTATAAAATAAGAAAGGTGGAGTGCCTCATCATTCTTTTTACCACTACTTAATGAGCACCTTGTAAGAGCCCAGTTCTAATTATAATAAAGCATACAAATGCAGGCACCTGGGTGGCTCAGTTGGTTAGGTCATGACCTCAGAGTCCTGGACCCAGAGTAGGGCTCCCCACTCAGCAGGAAGCCTGCTTCTCCCTCTCCCTCTGCCTGCCACTCCCCCTGCTTGTGCTCTCACTCTCTTCCCGTCAAATAAAGAAAATAAAATCTTAAAAATAAAAAGGGCATACAAATGAGAGCCAAGTCGGGCAGGATATTCTTAGTGAGAAGGGGAGTTAAGTTTCTTTACAGGAGGACTGCTCAGTCTTTCAGACCAATATGCAAATCTCAAAGGAGGAACAAACTATTCATCACTTCTCAAATTAGCTTGCCCCCAAAACTCGTGTTTTAAAAAGTTCCTCTTCCTATGTTGCAGAAACACTGTATTTCATGTTGGGAAATAAAGATGAGCCTATCAAGGAGCCTATCATCTGGTTGGGGAGCTTATAAATGGGCACAAAACAATAACTGGTATGTCACACAGTACAGTGGGGTTTTAGGTAAAAAAAAAAAAAAAAAGCCGTCAGAGGAGGGATCATCAGTGCAGTCTGAGACACCTGGAGATGAGACTGCAGTAAAGATATTAATTTAGGTGGGGGCCCGACAAAACAGAAGAAAGGGGACACCTCCCCCCGCCAAGTAGGGGGATGATTATAAACAAGGACAGAAGAGCGAGTGAGCTAGGAAGCGGTGATAGAGTCAGCTTTGTGGAAGTCTGACCGACTTTGTGTAAGTCTTTCATTTGTTTCCAGAGACCAATCAAGGGGTTTTAATGCACAACCCACATTCACTCAAAATTATAAACTACCTTTTAGATGTCTTCTTTTTAAGTACAAATGGTTACTAGTCATTTTTTCTGGACTAGCTTTTCTTAGGAGAAAACAGTATCCATAATAAGCCTGTCTACTGCATGTCAAAGAGGCTTGTAGCACACCTCAGGCAGCCCCAGAGCTCTCTTCCACGTAACCACAACTCCTTATCCACAATTCAGAAAACCCAAAAGCTCTGAAAACCTTAAGTTCTTTTCTGGGATTCATTTTGTGGCAAAACTTTTCCTGAACTGGTGAGAAGCTGTTGATAGCCTTTATTCCACTCAGTGTAACTATCCACTCATCTTGCTGTAGAAATAGTCATGTATGGGCTCTAAGACCTTTACAAGTATGAATTCATTCACTTCTCCCAAACTCCCCATGAGGTATCTCCTGTTAGTGAACTATTTTATGAAAGAGAAACTGAATGGCGCCTGGGTGGTGCAGTCGGTTAAGTGTCCCACTCTTGGTTTCCACTCAAGTCATGATCTCATGGGTCATGATCTCAAGGGTCATGATCTCCTGGGTCATGGGATTAATCCCACAGGTCAGCCTCCACACTCAGAGGGAGTCTACTTAAAGATTCACTCCCTCTGCCCCACTCCCAACTTGTACTCAAGCTCTCTCTCTCTCTCTCAAATTAATCTTTTTTTATCATTTTTTATAAATTTTATAAATTTTTAAATTAATTTTTATAAAATTTTTTAGAAAATTCTTTTTATAAAATTTTTATATAAAATTTATAAAATAAATCTTTTATTTATTTGACAGACAAAGATCACAAGTAGGCAGAGAGGCAGGTAGAGAGAGGAGGAAGCAGGCTCCCAGAGGAGCAGAGAGCCCGATGCGGGGCTCGATCCCAGGACCCTGGGATCATGACCCAAGCTGAAGGCAGAGGCTTTAACCCACTGAGCCACCCAGGCGTCCCTCAAATTAATCTTTTAAAGAAGAAGAAGAAGAGAAACTGAGGTTTACAGAGGCTAGGAAAACTGTCCAAGGTCACAAGCTAGGACATGACCGAGCCATGAGTCAAAGCCACCCAGTCATATTCCAGGACCCACCTGTGACTACGCTCCTAGTAATAGTGGAAAACACAAATACACATTCATTCCTGGTGCACAAGAGACCTATAACTCAGCAAGGGAAGTAGACACAGACACTGAGGTTTAGTCACAAATTCACAGCAGGTCATGGCGTTATGATCTCTTCATACAAAAGATATACATCCTACAGTTGGGAACTTTCTGCTAATGAATGAAACAAAACTGATTATAATAGAAAGTGAAAACAAATACTCTCTTTTAAAGCAGGAAGTTACTCACTGAAGAAATATTTTCTCATTCTTATACTGGTACTAATGGTTAAGAGAGAAAGGACACTTATCTATAGCTGAGGAGACAGCATGTCTCACATCTAACTGAAAATAGGACATGAGGAAAGTGAGATCATATCTGAAATCCTGGGAAATTCAACCTAATATTTGCTAATTTGACCTTCTCTTAGATTCTCTTCCCATAGAACTCACCATGGTAACATTTTCAGGGAGCCTAAAAGACAGCTCTGACTCATTCCAAGAATTCTGAAAAGCAGGAAACCTGTGGAAATGTGCTAATCAACCCTTCTGAGGGAGAGATAAATAATTAAACGTGTTCTTTCACAATGAGATTCTTATTCTCTCTGATGCTCCCCTGGGCCTGCTCCAGTTTGAATAGGACATCAACAGCTGAGCAAGAGAACCAGCTCAGATCCCAACAAGAGTAACGCACAAGTAGCACAGACCAAGGCCGGCCAACCAAGGCCAGGGGGAAAGAACTACGTAAGGAACACACTGCCTCTAAGTGAACACCCACGTCTAATATTTTTTTATTTTTCTCCAGAAAAGCTCTCATAATTTAGGTGCATGACGTGCTGGGACATCTGCTAACACTGGGACCAGAAAGCCTTCCGTTTTAAACCCCCACTCTGGATGCCGGGACTCCTCCCCGCCGCAGCATCCAGCATGAAAAAGCAAGACGGAAGCGCCCCAGCTTTCAGCCAATCACACCTTTGTGCCGAGACAATGCCATGAGCTCCCCAAATCCCTTCCTTTCCTTCCTGGCACACATCCAGGCTGAGTTCCTTGTCTCCTGTAGGCAGGCGAGGGCCCACGAGGGAGTTCGAGCAATGGATTGTGAGTGGGAATGAGGCACCACACCTTCAGGACCGGTCCCTAAACTCTCTGGGGAGACTCCATGCGCTTCCTTCATTCACCACCCAGACCCAGAGAGTCCTGTGCGAAACCCCAAGGCTTCAGATGATGATGTCACTGAAGGATCCCGTGGAATGAAGCTCACTCCAGCCCGATCCAGGCTGTGACATGACTAAGAAAGCACCCCTCGCCATGGAAGCCACAGACTTCCGCCGCGGTTTGCTGCGAACAGATTGTCTGGGCCGTGACCTCACTGTGGGCCTTCGGGAAACCCACAGCTTCCATACCTACCTGCGTCGTTGCCAATGCAATCAATTATCAGGCAGATTCCCAGGGGTTTGCTCTGCATCCTGTATCTCTCCTCTGGAACGTGCTGGAAAGGAAAGCAGGGATGGTTAAAAACTCTGGACACTCCTCTGTTTCCACAAGGTCCCACACGCATACCATCTTTTCTTTTGGATTTCCTCAAACGTCCTGTTGCCAGGTGAGTCATTCAACAGACACAGCCTGAAGTCACCACAGTTGACGTTTCCCATTAATTTCACATTTTTTTCTCTATTTAGGTAATGTGCCAAAGACAAGCTGTCTCAGTTTTTAATTTTAATGAAAATCACAGTCTCTTTGCACACGACTGAGCTCGGCAGGATGAAGACAATTTAAAGCTGAGAGAAAGGATGGGTCATACGTTTCCACAGTAACTTGAGGTTATACAAGTGGTATCTTTCCAAACCAGTACAAAAGGAGGCCTTCTACAGGCTCCTTATGGAGAAGGCTTTCAGCCTTTAAAAAAGAAGCCAGACCAGGTCGAGTTTCAGTGTCACTGGTTACTAATAAATTCAGCAATCACTCGGCTAAGAGGAGAACTGCCACTCTGGGATTTCCCCACATTCCAAAGTTCACGAACGCAATCCACATCAACATTTTTCTCTTTGCTCTATCCAGGCTTCTCCCTTAGGAGGAAGACTTCCCAGCAGAGTCCCCAGGAGAACGGCACTCGCAGCGCCCTCCTCTTGTCCCAAAAACTTATTAATGGACAGAGATCTTAAAGAAACCAGAGTTCTGCACAGATACTGTGCGTACAATACAATACCAAATCAGATCATTTATTCTGTACCCGCGGTAGAAATGCTTCTGACTCCTGGATGGACGCCTTCACGGATTCTCCTGGGGGATGAGAGAGAAATCACTTACAAAGCTGAAGGAGAACTGAGCCCACCCCCATGCTGTCTGGGTTCCTCGAGTTCCCTGCTGTTCTCTTCCCTTATTTTCTTCCCCTGACTGTCTCTTCTTTGCTCAGCTCTACTCAGCCTCAAGGTTCCAAACTCACACCAAAGAATCTAACAGATAAGAAAACACAGGGGGTAGGTAGAAGAACTGCTTAAATAGCAAGGGGAAATGCCTTTCTCCAGAAGAGGGCCAGGGGACTGATGGAATTTTTAAAGGGATAGGGAGACTCCAATAACCTCAACCCGACAATACCAATAGCTTTCTTCCCTGTGCTGAAACCGTGCGCAACGCCTACAGGGGACAGCCTTAGGGACTACTGAGTGGGAAAATTGTGCTTGTATTTGTCACTCATGCAACAGATGGCCGTGTTTTCTTAGTCCAGTGATATTGAGAAGTCATAAACTAAAATGGCAACGGCAAGATAGAGCGCAGAGAGCCAAGCAAATGTAGGTAAGCCTAAAGCCAATAATGTAAGGCGAAAAATGACTTCATTCGCTCAGAGAGGTGGAGAAACCACTAGCTTTGAAGTCATGAATGTCTGCCTCAAACCCTAACAGCATCACTGGGCAGCTCTGTGACCTCGGGCAAGGTTCCTCCTAAAATCTCAGGGTGTTTTTCGTTTTTAAACACCGAAGATGAACATACCAACATCTACCCTATAAGATTGTTATCAAAATGAGACCATCTAAAGTCAAGCAAAGAAAATGTCAGTATTTTCAAGGTTTGGGGAAAATGAGTACTTTCAAGTGTGTAAATTGAAATAGTCTTTTTGGGGCACCTGGCTGGCTCAGTCAGTAAAGCACCTGACTCTTGATCTTGGGGTTGTAAATTCAAGCTCCATATCAGATACAGAGATTACTTCCAAAAAAAATAAAATATTTTAAAAAAGAAAGTCTTTTCATTTATTTATTTTTTTACGATTTTTATCTATTTATTTGAGAGAGAGAGTATGCACAGTAGGCAGAGCAGCAGGGAGGGAGAGGGAGAAGCAGGCTCTCCGCGGAGCAGGGAGCCTCATGCGGGACTCGATCCCAGGACCCTGGAATCATGACCTGAGCTGAAGGCAGACGCTTAACCTACTGAGCCACCCAGGCGCCCTAAGAAACGGTCTTTTTAAAAAGACAACTGGCAATACCTTTTAAACCAACATTCTGCTTCTAGAAATTTATCCTAAGGAAATAACAGAGCAAGTATGCAAAAATATCTACCGAGTAATTGTTCATAATGGCCTCAAACTAGAAAAATACTTAAGAATCCACCAACATGAGATGAACTAAATAAATCATGGTACATATGATAGACGCTATCCATGTTAGGAAGGATAAGAAAGATCTTTATGTATTTGACATGAAAAGACGCAGGATATAGTAAGTGAAAACGGATTACTGAATAACATGCATAATACTAATCCCACGTACCTAAAAATACATGTGTGTGCAAATGCTTACACATATGTATGCTTAAAAATGAGAGTCTAGAGATATATAAATCGAATGTTAACAGCGGTCATCTGACCCTTGGGATTAAAAGGAAATTTCTATTTTTCATTTTGTCTTTAAGCAATCAGGGATTAACAGAATTGAAAAAAACCAAACTATAGTATGCCCATCTAGGGTTAAAGCACTTAGTAAGAGCTTAATAAATTGTAGTGATCATCATTATCATCCAATCCAGATCTATTTGCAAGTCTAAATTAATATGAACGCTTTTTTCTTTACTAGCAAATAAACCAGATCCAGGCAAAAGCGGGTCCCTAGCTCTCTGAAGGACCACCATGGGCGCTGGGAGCCTCGCCCATCTCACCTGTGTCATTACTTTTTTTTTTTTAATTTAAGTTTAATTAGCCAACGTAGAGTACACTGTTAGTTTCAGACGTAGAGTTCAGTAATTCATCCACTGCCTGTGACGCCCAGTATCATTACAGTGAAGGAGAAGCCTGCATCAGGGTGCGCTACAGGAAGAACACCCATTTGTTTTTCATTCCTGTCCAAATCTACCAGGTCTCCTGCTTTCCTTTTAAACAGCTTTCGGAATGCTAATTCTTGCCACCTCACCAGTGTTTTGAGAAACATGCCGTCACTTCAGGAATAAATTCACTTCTCCGTAGCTTCTGCTGGAGAGCAGAGTATTAGGTGGGGGAGGACAGGCATGAGCAGAACCATCTGGTGAATCTGGGCAAACTTCGCAGTTTCTAGATGCAGGCAGACAGCATGGAGGCTGACTCAGAAGATTTTGGCAAGGGGCCTGCCACACAAAGAAGGTTTCCATCAGGCCACTGCTCTGCTGGAACATTCGAGATCGCCATTGCACAAGGGACAAATTCCAAGCTCCTCGGGAAAGACTGAGCCCTCCTCTCCTGCCCGTGGATCCCTGCCTCCTGGAGTTCTGAAGCACAGTCAGCAACAATCCAGTGTGAGACCGAGTCTCAGCCTTCACTTCAGGGAGGCCTCAAGTCACGCAAAAGAAATACACCTTTTAAAAATTATGTTAAGGGATCAAGTGATGATATTTAAGAGAGAAGACAGAGATCGTCTTCAACACAGGGTTGAAATGACTAGTTTTTTACTGTATTTTTTGTTTCTTCTTAGGAGTAGAAGGATGTCATCTGTAGAGTATCTAGATTTATTAAATGAGCTATAAAACAGAGACACCTGGGTGGCTCATTTGATTAGGCGTCTGCTTTCAGCTCAGGTCATGATCCCAGGGTCATGGGATCAAGTCCTGCATCGGGATCTCTGCCCAACAAGAAGTCTGTTTCTCTCTCTGCCTTCCACTTCTCCTTGCTTGAGCTCTCTCTGACAAGTAAATAAATAAATTCGTTTTTAAAAAAAAAAACTGAGCTAGGGGTGCCTGGGGGAGAACGTAGGCTCAGTTGGTTAAGCAACTGCCTTCAGCTCAGGTCATGATCCCAGAGTCCAGGGATCGAGTCCTGCATCGGGCTCCCTGCTCCATGGGGAGTCTGCTTCTCCCTCTGACCTTCTCCCCTCTCATGTTCTCTCTCTCTCAAATAAATAAATAAAATCTTTTTTAAAATATATTTAAAAAACTGAGCTATAAAACAATATCCTAGTAACCTTCCTTCTTCCTGCTGCCAGATATTTGATTTAACATGGTTTGTTATCATGGCTAGATTAATGTTTAACACAGCCTGCTTATCGTTCCATTTCAGGAATAAATAGCACATCTCTTAAAAATATAGCCAAGATGATGAAGCTGTTGGAGTAGGAAGTATTTACATTCAAATAAGCTAATTCATTAAATAATTAGAAATGCCAATGGCTACATTTTAAGAATTTAACTGCTACCTACTTTGAGAGTTTAATCAGAATATGTAGATAAAGAAAATGGTCAACTCCAAAAATGCAACAATTTGTACTTGAGTTATCAAGCATTTATAAAGAATGAATATGAAGAGGGGTGCCTGGGTGCCTGCCTTTGGCTCTGCTCATGATCTCAGTGTTGGGCTCTCTGCTCAGCGGGAAGCCTGCTTCCCCCTCTCTCTGCCTACTTGTGATCTCTCTCTCCCTCTGTCAAATAGGTGAATAAAATCTTAAAAAAAAAAAAAAAAGAAGAATGAATATAAAGAAAAATTGGCCTTACTTTGAAGGTCAAGTTGTCCCACATTGAGTCTTTGTTCTTTAGTTCTCCCATTCTGGAGCTTCAAATATAAAGAATAAGGTCACATCCCCTGTTAGTTTTTTTTTTCAGAGTCACTTTGTATCACACCTCTTTAAATATCTCCATAGAATTCTTACCCAGGAAAAAAATAAAATTATCACATTCACAGTTAAATTATCTAAAGAAGAGCTAGAACAGTTAACTCCATAAATCCTGTATTCTATTGCCAAAGAACAATGCAACTCTTTCTTTTAAAAAACAAAAATACAGTGAACATGCAGCATGCTAAATTAGCTTATTAGAATGTTTTAAAACAGCTCAATAAAGTGCGATGTTATGATATTGTAGAGTAGCTTCTAGTTAGAACAAGCTGTTGGAACATCAGACTGACATTCTACCTGACTCTTTAACACAGAGGCAATGTATGATATGATTAAGAATGGGAGTTCTGAAGTGTTGGTGAGGATGTGGAGAAAAAGGAACCCTCAAGCATTGCTGGTGGGAATGTAAATTTGTTTAAATACTGGGGAAAACACTATGGGGGAGTTTCCTCAAAAAGTTATAAATAGGAATACTATTTAATGTAATAATTCCATGGCTGGGTACTTATCCAAAGAATACAAAACACTAACTCAAAAAGATACATGTACCCCATGTTCATTGCATCATTACTGACAAAACCCAAGACATGGAAGCAACCTAAGTAAGTGTCTATCAATAAAGAACAGATAAGGAAAATATACACATATATACACACACCATATATATGTAATATATTATAAATATTGAAATAATTACATATGGAGTAGTATATATATATGTAATGGAATATTACACAGCCACAAAAAGGATGAGTCTGTACCATTTGTGACAACACGGATGGACCTAGAAAGTATTAAGTGAAATAAATAAGACTGAGAAAGACAAATTCCTTAATATATGGAAACTTTTAAAAACTGAATGAACAAACAAAAAGCAGAATCAGACCTATAACTATATAGAACACACTGATGGTTGCCAGAGGGGAGGGGGGGTGGGAGGATGGGCAGAATGGCTGAAGGCTTCCAGCTACAGAGTGAGTCAGTCACAGGAATAAAAAGCACAGCCCAAGAATACAGTCAATGATATTAGCTTCTATGGTGACAGACTGTCGTAGCTACACTTGTGGTAAACATAACATAATGTATAAATTTGTCAAATCACTACGCTGTACACCTGAAACTAAGGTAACATTTTGTGACAACTATACTAAAAAAAAAAAAAAAAAAAAAAAAAGAAAGAAAGAAAAGAAAAGACAAGACAGTGGGGAGTCCTAGACCAGACAAATCTGTATGCTTGAGCAAGTTATCTAACCTCCATGTCTGTTTCTTTATCTTCAAAATGAGGATAATAATAGTAGCCATCTTATAATTTTTTGTGAAGATTCAATGTACACAAAGCACTTACCACAGTGCTAGTTATTGTTTTTCTATAATGTCTAGTTATTGGGTTTCTTTAATGCCTAGCTGCGCATAGGCCACATGTGGGCTTGGTTCTTAAAAATCAGTTACAAAAAAAAAAAAATCAGACACCAAAAATAAAAACAGATATCAAAAAAAAAAAATCAGATACCAAAAAAAAAAAAATCAACTACAATTCTGAGGACTAGAATGAAATTAATCAGAAAACGAAATATTGAACCGACCCTTTCTCTTCTCAGATGACAGGTCCTTTGTAAGGTACATGTACCACATACGGCCAACCATCTGATAGGTTCAGCTTTCAAATGACAGTTCTCTGAAGCTACCCTAGCCGAAAGAGAGAAGTATACTATTCATTAAGCTGTGTCTGTAGTTGTCTTTGTGTCTAAATGAAAGAAAAACATGTAAGTTGCTTTTGGTCACTAATCACAAGTGACTTAGCCAGAAGCTGAGAGTACTATACAGAATTTGGAACCCCACTTGGATGTGCCTTCAAATAAACATAGCTACTAAAGAAATATTAACGTCAAATCAAAGCTCAATTTAAAAAGCATCGCGTTGCAGAGTGTCACAACTTTCGTATTCTATAATATGTTGTATCATGTGTCATTTAATGCCACTGCAATTTTTAAAGCACTTTGCATTTTTGTATGTACCTCCTAATTTTATGAGAAATTCACTGAATCCATATGCCACAGTGCCTGCAGACTAATAAGCAAATTAATGACCAGGGTCGTCTATCAATAGAGCAAATTAAAGGAGAAATTTAAATACAGAACACTTGGGTTCCCAATAGGCTACATAGACCGTGAATATAAAGACTTTCATCAACAAAACTGAAAGGCAGTAGTAAAAATATGGCAAGCTTTTAACCCAGAGTGGCAGTATAATTTGTATCAGATATACGCTAGTAGAAAAAGCTCAGAAAATCTGGGATCTTGAATCCTAAACCAATTTTGTTTCACGACTCGGTTCAGAAGGACAAAAAGGAAGTGTATTTGATTCTTTTTTTAAAAATGTCAGATACATTTAAGTTATGGCATGACTGGCACGGAGCTGATTAAACTCAGCATGGTATAGAAGGGAAGAACAAGGGCTCAGCCAGTTCTGGTGGTCCACAGAGGTGGGCAATCACCTAATGCAATTCAGGCTTAAAGAGTCTCCTTTTTCGTTCGATGAGGGGGTTGGACAGTATAATCCTTAATATCCAATTAGCTCTGAAAGTCTAGTGCTCAGCGTTATCTCACAGCTCACATTCTTCATGGAACTATTTCTATTACAGGGGTAGTTAATGTTTTCCTCACCCATGTTTGTGAGAGCTTTTGTAATTTGACCATGAACTTGCACTGTGACCTAAGACCTAACTACACGTTCCACAAATCTTTATGAGGATGACGCTATCCTACTAGGATTAACTTCTCAAGATAAAAAACTAACCAAGGATAATTATGAGAATACACTACACCCACTTAATAACACAACAGCCCAAAGTTACTATGTGATATTTATGGTCACAAATCAATTAATCAGTAATAGAACACAGTAACAAAAACACTTCTGCTGAAATTGTTAAAATAAGCCCAATAATAAGCAAATGCACAGAGAGGTAAATATGAGAATTATTTATTTTGAATCATTGCAGTAACAATAGGTTGGAAATGATCTAAATATACACACCCAAAAAAGGGTTATATACAGATAAAATTATACAGACGTATCAGAAAGCAGATCCATATGAACCCATTAAAAACAGTAGATCCATATGAACCCATTAAAAACAATGGGTTGTTTTTAATTAAAAGACATTAAAAGACAATGGGAGAGGGGTGGCATGCGTAGACTATTTCTGGAGGTTTACATAAGAAAGTGGTTCACCACAGCGGTCTCTGGGGAAAGGAACTGGGATAAGAGAAAACATACTTTAAGAATCCTTTTAATACATCTTGAAATTTTTGTTCATGAGAATGTACTACTTACTTATATTTTAAAAGCTAAATTTTCTAAAGAACAAATGAACAATGATTAAAAATGTTCAGCTGTGTATGTGCAGGTACACACACATGCATCAAAAAAAGACTAGAAGGAAATCTGACAAGATATTAACAGTGATTATCTTTAGTTAGTAGGACAGAAGTGATTTATTTTCCATCTATTTCTCTGCATTTTCCAAATTCTCTCAATGAACACAGGTTGGCTTTGTAATTATAAGAAGGTACACATTTTTTTTTAATGTATTTTTCTACCACATTTTTTTCAGACATTAAATGAAGTACATGCTATGAGAACATGCGTACTTTTATCAGCATTCTGAAACCGTTTCTGGAATTCCGTACATTTGCTCCAGACTCACCCTTAAGTTACATGAAGGATCCTTAAGACTCAAATTTCGGAACGATGCCTGGAGTGCATTTGTATAACTTGTTTCAGGTCCCTGAGCTGTAAGCAGAGGAGAGGTATTAACTTAAGATGTATAAGTTACTGTCAAATGACTATTCAACAATGGCTCAGTTTGGTCCATCATCCATCTTTCAGAATACCCTGAACTTTATCTAACTACCTTACCAAATTCAAAAGATCAGATCAGATGATTCCCCCACTGTCATTAAGAAAGGACTAGAAATGCTACACCGACCCTTGATCTTTTATTGGTTGCCTGGGAGGAGGAGAGGTCTGCAGATCCCTGGGTCTCAGCTATGACCTTGAGGCTGTGACCCTATGGTGGGAGTAGACTGCCAACAGAGCCCAAGGGGGAGGCTGAATCTAAAAGACAATGGGGGAGGGGTGGCATGACAAAGCAGGCCACTGTGAGTTTGGTCCCATTTGTGGAGGGTACTGCAGCTAGGGGATCCCAAGGGACAGGATGCCACCCGGAGTTGAATGGGGGTCAGGCCCAACACTGGAACAAGACAGCAGGGCTTGGCACACACTCGGAAGCCCTGCATGTCCACGATGCAGCCAGCCTGCACAGAAGATCACACTCAGCATTCCGCAGAGGGCTGAGACTCTGTGATCATGGGTATGGGCTGATGAAGTCAGCAGATCTGGGACAGGAAAGCTAGAAAGGGGTGTGATCTCTAGCCACAGCCTAGTGGGGGCTGTCGACGCTCAGGTTCTGCTCCCTCCACTCCACCAACAAAGGAGTCTTTGCCAACCAAACCTCAGAGGCACGGGGTACTTTCCTTAGGCCGCAGAGAGGCCAAAATCCTACTCACCTGACTGCTTGTATTTCTGGATTTTTGTCTTCAGGTCTACTCTGTGGATGTTCTTCAGGCATTTTTCTAGTAAATCCAACTGATCGGGAGCAATCAGATTTAGTTTCTCTAATTCGATCACGAGATCCAGGAAACTCTGAGAGAGCAACCAACAAGAAACAAATGTCAGGAAGGCAGACTCTGAAGCCCCAAGTGCAAAACCTCAGGCTGTGTGATTGTAGCAGCAAGGAAATGTGACAAGGGGAGCCCCTTCCGTGATCTTCGGCGATCCTAAACCAGACCTCTCTGTTTTATAGTCCCTCCAAGGCCAGGAGCAAATGACACTCCTGGATTTTATTAAGAAAGAGGTGGGGAAGTCTTCTGGTGGACAGCCCCTAGGGAGGTTGGGGATAGACACGTGGGCCATATTATGTCATCAAGAAGTACCACGAGGGGGCAGGCCAAAAAAATAAAATACTCCTGACGTTATTCTCTTCCAAAAGGCCTGACGGATATTCTACTGAAAAACTTGAAGGGCTTTCCTAAAAAAAGGGGAAGAAAGAAGATAGCTGGAGGCCAGTTTCTACTAGAAAAATCCCAGTGATGTAATTTTGAAGTTCCTAAAATATTTTAGTCAATGCTGGACATTCCAACTCGATCTGACTCAGGAGGTGTGAGGGGGTAAAATTTAAAAGTTAGGGTATGCTAGTCACTTGCTCTGGACCAAAGAGATTCAGAAAGAACTCTATTTCAGAAATAGGCACCGCTTTGGTTTTACTTCCCTTCTGTTTAACATTTGACTACGGAGGCTCTATGTTTATTTTTTTAAATCATCATCAGCATGAAATTGCTCTAAATGATTGGCAGGTAAGTTGATTTGGGACACCAAACAAAAGTTCTATTTTTTCATTTTCTTTCCTATTCAATGCATTTGATGACGGGGGCATCCGGCCACCCCGTCTGCCTAGACTTCAGAAACAAAACTACGATGATTCAAGAACATGAGGAAATTCTCAAGCAACACCTCACCACCTCACCAGAGTCCTCAAAGGCAGGTCCTTTAAGAACATATTGTCATAATCTAGAGACCTGAGGTTTTCCTGGCCTGTCCCTAGGCCAACAGGCTCACATAGGGCCACAGGGAATTCAAACACTTTTCCAGCAATTACAACATCCCTGAGATCTTGACTGCTACCTAGCTTCCAGCCCCAAATCTCTCCTTTTGCCACTCCCTGAATACATGAGTCACAAGAACCTTCCCCCACCCCATCTCCATATGGAGCCTAATGACTTCGCACTGACCTCGGGCTTGCTGAGGGGAAGCAGATGCCGTGGGAGGGCAAGACGGGAGTGGACTCGTGCTTCCCACTTGTTTGCACTCAGCACGAGCAGATGGACTTCCTAACCCTCCCAGATGGTCTGTCAAACGGGGGAGAGAAACTGATGCCTAAATCAGGCCTCTGACTTTTATAGAAATAAGGATAAAATACAAGGATGAGAGAAACACCCAGGGCCACCCTATTTCCTCTCAACTGAGAAACCAGTTCTCTTCCTATCAACGGTATTAAGGAAATAACTTCCTCTTCTCACTTCCAACCTTCACCCTCAACTTGGGCCTTCCTACTCAGGGACACCGCACCTTCTGATAGGCTCTTGGGAACACGAACCAAGAAAAAGAAAACTTACCTTATCCTTGGCTACCTTTCTCCGACCAAGATAATCCCTCATGAGGAAAAATAATGAGGACAAATCAGAGTTTTCCAAATTGCCACCGATCTCTGTCATCAGCACCCTGTAAACCAGACAAGTTTCTTTTTTAGTAAATTCAGATAGAATCCTAGTTAAAAAAAAAAAAAGAAACAAGAGCCTATGCCTCCACTATGCCAGTAAATGGTTAAAAGGCTAGTTCAGGCCCCCATTTGATATATACCCCCATAAAACAGAAAGCCTAGGCCACACCAGGAAGATTATCTTCGGGAACTCAAAAAGGGTATTTGTCCTTCCCCTGCTTTCCATAGGAAAGAGTACCTTTCTTTCCAACTAACTGCTCTAAAAACAACTCAGAGAATAAAAACTTCCCTAAAGAATCCCCTAGTTTCCCCAGACATGATGATGAAATAAGTGAAGAACATATATGACTAAGAAGGAAGACAGAACTAGAATTCTAAGTGATCTCTGCTTTACAATCCCCCGGGGGATGCTGATGCCGAAGACCCAGGGACCATACTTTGAGTTGCGAGCTTCTAAAGGAAGCCATCCCTGGGATGTCCTGGCCACTCTTGAACTCGAAGGGTAAAAGGCATCGAGAGCCTGGGGATTGTGACCATAGGTGTCTTGGTCTAGAGAGCTCCTCCTGAGTCAGTCACCTCTGCGCTGGGAGGAGCCACCATCACTCTTCGTCTGAGCTCCCAGGACACCCTGTGGTTGGCATTATTGCCTTGACATGGTTCTCATTGCTTCAGAAGGCTGTTTTCCCCATTATACTTTCAAATTCTTTTTTTTTTAAGATTTTATTTATTTATTTGACAGAGAGAGAGAGAGAGATCACAAGTAGGCAGAGAAGCAGGCAGAGGGGGAGGGGGAAGCAGGCTCCCTGCTGAGCAGAGAGCCCGATGTGGGGCTTGATCCCAGGACTCTGAGATCATGACCTGAGCCAAAGGCAGAGGCTTAACCCACTGAGCCACCCTA